>NC_050595.1:870000-875000 GCF_013368585.1 Megalops cyprinoides
CACCATCACATCACCGCAGGTAAAACACAGTCCGGGGAATGGCATGAAGTTAGCTTTGGAAGAAAACAGTGAAAATACCTGAAACATTTCAATAAGGTTGGAATAGTAGCTGTTTGCTGGTCCTTTCTGACATGCAGAGTTCTTCCCTGACTGTAACCTGTACAGTTTTTCCAAATGGCTTTGAAACTGAGCTTCACAGGACTGGACTGTGAGAGAAAACAAGCTGATCGCATCGAATTATCATTCTATTGAATTATTTGTTTTGTAAATGTAAGTCTGAACATTTTTTCACCAGATATCACAGACCAAAGAATGGTGCCATGGTCAAGAGAGGTGACATAAGATAGTTCAGTCTGTCCCACAGGAAGAGGACTAAATGGAAAGGTCTAAAGAACAGCTCAATCCTCTTACTGTAGGCCTGAATCAGGCGCTTCTGATCTCCTGGTCTCTCCCTCGCACCTGAGGTGTCGTGAGTTTGAATCCAAAGTGGGACACTGCAGCATACCCACTCCTGGGAAATACACACATAATTGCACAAAACCAAACATAGACGTGAACATACAGTGATCCTAAAGCAGTTTGCAGCACCCTGACCTTCACAGCACAGCACTGCTGGAGGGGGATCAGCTTTAGACTGCAGAAAGATCTCCAACCCAAGTAATTTCAATAAATATCAGGTTGTATAAATGAATTACATGTTTGGCTTGAGTGAGAGAGCCAGCCAGGCTGGAAAGTATGATGTGCTGGTGCACTGTGGCCACCAGAGAGGCCAGCGGCCCGTCCCAGCCACGAAGCTCGAAGGAACCGCACACTCAGCGCAGTGTAGTGAAAGCACACGGGAATTACACGGGCCAAACAGGGGGAAAAAATCAGCGGTGAGGACAACCGACAAAAATGTACTGTGCTTCAGTTCTCTCGGATTAAAGGATGGGTCAAATGAACCCGGAACTGCTGAGATATTTAATGAGCAACTGGATCGAGCTGCCATTCTGAAGTAACAAAAATGAGCCCGGGGGTCTGAACAGCGCTGCCACAGAACGCTGTTTACAACAGAGTACCCCCGCCTGTGGTGTAAAAACCATCTGTGCTGCAGATACGTGTGCCGTGATTTAAAGAAGAAGTTTTTGATTTGTTATTTTTATGTTCTCGGTTAAAGGTGTAATGGGTTTATCCAATTTCAAGACATCGCAAAAATGATTCGGGTTTCACTGCTCGTGTCTCCCTTATACAGAGTCGCTTGGGAAAATGATGGAGAGTCTCCGTATTGTTTTGTGGGACCGCAGACCCTCACTCCGAGGGGCATTATGGGAATTATAGTATATTATAAACCCTGCATCCAATACGATTGAAGTGTCACTCATTCACAGTAAACTACATTTCCCTAAAATCTTTCCTCACAATCTTTTGCGTGATCGAGAATGTTTCCGTTTGGTGTAGTTTAGTGGTCACCGAAACCCCACGTCCTGCTAGGCTGGCGTTACAGCTGTCCGGGACTACATTTCCCGAAGACCCAAAGCAGAACTAGTGGTATGCGGAGGTCTCCTTTTTGGGGACTGCCATAGACGCTGTCGGAGTCTGGGCAGGGACGCACGGCTTTCAGCGGAGGTAGGGAGCGATCCGATTGTGCGCTGTAGGGGATACAGGGAGTGGGCTTAGCCGGAGATGAAGAATAGAGAGGAAGCTAAACGTTCACAGAATTGTATAGATGCCTAAATAAATAACACATCTGGAGACGCGTAGCGGTGCGGACTGAGGAACACATTCTTGCCGTCGTTGTGAATTCTAATGAATGCTCGCCGGACTGTTCTCTTCCACGCAAAGATAGCAGTCAGAAAGAGACAGGGGAGAAGCGCATAAATTCAGTCTCCATGGGAAAAGGAGCTTTGATTGTTACTGTCGCGCCGCTTATCAGATAAATTGTTCTGACAATGAAATCCTGTTAATATCAGCCTGGTTTTCCCTGCCTGAAGGAGACACGGCGCGGACTGGAGGGGGGGGGGAGCTTTATGGAGTTGAGGAAGAAGCAGCATCGCAAGATCTGCGAGGTAAGGGTGCCATGATTCGAATCTAGCTTAATTATATTTTGATGTTTCACATTTGATTATTCATAATAAATGCAATTGAAGTAGGTACGTAAGCGCGTGGACGGGGTGATGCTGACGGATGTGTTTTAGTTCAGCGGGATTCGGCGGACGCGGATTTATTCGGTTTGGCTGGTGGTCTGTGTTCTCCTTTAACGGGGTCTTGCATGGCAGTGTTATCGCCCCGCCTGTGATCACAGCGTCCCCCTTATGCAGGGTCTCATCGTCCACTGGACCCCTACTGATCTGTCGGCGTTGCTAAGCTACACCGAGGACAAGACTGGTATTGCCACAAAGGATCGAGAGAGGGGGATTCGGCAGTTCAATTGAATTGAATACACACTGCCCAATCCGCTGAACGATACATTCAGCTCGTTAATAATGGAGCAAACCGCTGTACTGCAGGTATGTTCGCTCCCCCGCTCTCTTCCGACATCAGCCGTTTCCCAGCGGGGACAGCGAGGCGCCGAGGGCGCGTTTCTGCGCTGGCTCCGGGGCCTCTTCCTGGAGGAAAAAAACTTTTGGCAGCGGCGGCGGTGCGGCTGCAGCCACGGTGTAATTAACGGGAGCGACGGGTCGCGCTGCGAGCGACTACAACCGTCACATCACACACGGGCGAAGTTTCCATTGCCTTCCCTCACTCGCTCCAGCAACATCTGTCTCCTGGCTGCACAGGAAATCGTGTCAGCCGGTGCTTTCAGACATCAAAAAGTTTTTTTTTTAAACCGCTGCTTTACCTTTACAAAAATACAGTAGGCCTACACGTACTGCGTGTAGATTTGCAAACATATCTACGTAAACTCTATGCATTTCCATTGTGTATTGTTCCGTGTTTTCTGATATGGGCATGTGGCGCTGGAAAGGTCCCGCGGGCAGGTGACGGTGTCAGACGCCCCCGCGGTTTGCCGTTAACATTATTATTCTGATAGATTTCCAGCTTCGTGTGGCTTCACTTGAGAAGCTGAGGCCGAACCCGTGCCATCGGTCTGCCTGTCCCTCCGTCTTGGGAAAAGTTGGAGCTGGAGCTGTAGGCCTAATTAACCATTTATTCGCACTGCCTGCAGTAAACTGCTGCAGTTTTCGAGTGCCGCTGAGAGTTTTGCCAGTTTGCGACATTCTTCCACGGTGCTGACAGCCCACCCGACCTGGTGACACTAAAGTTCTGAGTGAGGTCGAGGAGACAGCCGTCTGAAGACACTGGCAGTAGAAACCGTAGACTCTGCCCCTCCCACTTATAAAATTTTGGACAAGCAAGTTGTAACTCTTTTAATAGTTTATGCTTAAGTAATAATTGTGTTTTTTAACCGCGCATCTGCCGTGGGGTACGCGTGTAAAGCAGATAACTAAATTCCAGCTACTGCCTCACTCCTCACGCGTTCGGGAAGCGGAGACGGAAACCCTGCACTTACAACAGCCCCAAATTACCGTGCTTCATACCGTTACAGACTCCCTGTGGCTCGAAAACTAACGATGACCATGCTGTAAAATGGAAAGCTAGTGTGACCTGACTGCGTGCTGTGTGAGCGCACAAAGAAGACCTCCCAGTCCAATGCAGCAAAGGCGAACTTACCAGCACCGGGGATCTCCTCTGGGGCCAGCTCTGTCCTCCGGGCTCCGCCGGGATCCACCGGGCTCCGCCGGGATCCACCGGCCACAGCGGCGCTTTCTTCAGTTTAGCTCTAACCGTTTCATTTAAAAACGATGGCCCCAAACACAACACTGTATACCGGCGTCCAGGCTGAAACACACATTCACCAAGACGACCGAAATCGCTGTAAGCCTACACAAAATCTAGTTTCCCCACCCAGACTGCATCCAACTAGGCACCGACGTCTCTGTCCTTTTCAAAATTTCTGCTGCGATTTTCTCTCCTCCCTCTTCTGGCCAGCAGCTCACCTTTTACGCGTACCTGCGAATGAGTTATTGCGTGCGCGAGGGATGTGTGGCCCTACCCTAACGCTGAAAACCTACACTGTGCGTGTAAATGTACTATCAGGTTTAAATCGAGTGTGAATTTATCTGATACACGTTTGCTTCAGTTTGAAGTGCTTAATAAACCCATTATGCGCGACGCGAAAAACCGCAGGTGGATTTAACTGTGCGAGTAGCGAATACAACGTTCCTTCATCCGAGAACAAACACGCTGTGGGTTTTGACTTAAATTTAGTAGAAAGGGTGCAGTGACTGCTTTCCAGCTGTGTGTTACTGACTGACGCATCAAAGGTTGGGTTTAAACTGAGACCCTTCTGCAGGATCAGGCTGTGGTCTATACAAAATTTACCTGAAACCGTTCTGCTCAATAGTATAAGAGTAACAATACTCTCATATAACTAAGTGGTAGGCGATTAAATGAAACATTACAGATGTAATACACTAAAAATAAATCCCAGAGCACTGTGCTGATGCCTGGAGTTCTGCCCTCTGAGCCCATGCCAGTGCAGACAGCCCAAAGCGAGCAGCTTAGCCCCAGGTCCCAGGACACCCTGCGGACGGCTCTGGCTGGAAACTCACACTCGGTCCCTGCACGTGGGACAGAGACTGTGTTCCTGCCAAAAACACTGCTTAACAGCAGCTGACACAAAATCTCATGGCCTTTAAAATTTGGCATTTGATCCTGACAGCTACAAGTGTTTCCTCAATGGGGAAAATTAGCACAACTCCAGTGTAGGTGTGAGGTGTTTGTGTGTAATTTCTCTCTCTCTCTCTCTCTCTCTCTCTCTCTCTCCACACATTTAGTGAGAGACAGGGCGATAGCCTCTAAGGACCCACACACTTGTACACGCACACGTCAGATTTCATACATCATAGCTCTTTCGTTATCCCAAATCATTAGGCTGGCACTGGCTCATTCCTTAGCTTTCTTTGCACAGATTTGGCTGGACAGGCCTTGGGAGGTTTCGGTTTGTTTCCCGGCACTTT
>NC_050595.1:885000-957500 GCF_013368585.1 Megalops cyprinoides
TGTGCTTGCCCGCGCTGCGTGGGCGACCCGGGCGTGTCCGAATGGTTTGATGAGAACTACGACCCCGACATCTCACCTGTGTGGACCCGGGACAATATCCAGCTCCCTTCTGATGTTTACTACTGGTGGGTGGTAAGTTAACCAAAATGTTTCCCTCTCTGTCCTCCTCCCCTTCCCCTCTCCCTATCCTTTAATCTCTCATCTTCTCTCACATTTCCCTTAAGTCTGCACATTGTAAGCATGGCCACATTCATGACATGACAGAGTGAGTCAGCGCATGTCTGTGGGAGGCTGTCTCTCTCAGTGTCTCGCTGTCGCCCCCTGCAGATGCTGCAGCCTCAGTTCAAGCCCCACAGCATACAGCAGGTGCTGAGCCGCCTCTTCCAGGTCATCCCTGGCCACTCCCCCTACGGCTCGTGGGACCCCGCCCGCTGCCAGCGCTGTGCTGTGGTGGGAAACTCGGGAAACCTGCGGGGGGCGGGCTACGGCCGGCTGATCGACGGCCACAGTTTCATCATGAGGTGAGAGGGTGCGGGGAGCCTGTGTGCATGTGTGTGCATGTGAGTGTGTGAGTGTGTGTGTGTGTGTGTGTGTATGTGTGTGAGCGTGCAAGTGTGTGTGTGCGTATGTGTGATTATGCAAGTGAGCGAGTGTGTGTGCGTGTGAGTGTGCGAGTGAGCGTGTGTGTGTGTGTGTGTGTGTGTGTGTGCGTGCGTATGTGTGATTATGCGAGTGTGTGTGAGTACAGTGTGACACAGTGGCTGCTGCAGGGAACACTCTCTTCAGTGAAAGTGTCTGAGAGATGAAAGTGAAGGAGAAAGAGAAAGAGGAGGGCTGAGATGAAAGTGTGTACAGCAGTGTCTCCCTCATCTGTCAGTCTTCAGTTAGAGAGGACGTGTGTGTGTGTGTGTGTGTGTGTGTGTGTGTGTGAGAGACAGAGAGAGGACGTGTGTGTGTGAGAGACAGAGAGAGGACGTGTGTGTGTGTGTGTGTGTGTGTGTGTGTGTGTGTGTGTGTGTGTTTGAGAGACAGAGAGAGGACGTGTGTGTGTGTGTGTGTGTGAGAGAGAGAGACAGAGAGAGGACGTGTGTGTGTGTGTGTGTGTGTGTGTGTGTGTGAGAGAGAGACAGAGAGAGGACGTGTGTGTGTGTGTGTGTGTGTGTGTGTGTGTGTGAGAGAGAGACAGAGAGAGGACGTGTGTGTGTGTGTGTGTGTGTGTGTGTGTGTGTGTGTGTGTGAGAGACAGAGAGAGGACATGTGTGTGTGTGTGTGTGTGTGTGTGTGTGTGTGTGTGAGAGAGACAGAGAGAGGACGTGTGTGTGTGTGTGTGTGTGAGAGAGACAGAGAGAGGACGTGTGTGTGTGTGTGTGTGTGTGTGAGAGAGACAGAGAGAGGATGTGTGTGTGTGTGTGTGTGTGTGTGTGTGTGAGAGAGACAGAGAGAGGACGTGTGTGTGTGTGTGTGTGTGAGAGAGAGAGAGAGAGGATGTGTGTGTGTGTGTGTGTGTGTGTGTGTGTGTGTGAGAGAGACAGAGAGAGGATGTGTGTGTGTGTGTGTGTGTGTGTGTGTGTGAGAGAGACAGAGAGAGGATGTGTGTGTGTGTGTGTGTGTGTGTGTGTGTGTGTGTGTGTGTGTGTGAGAGAGAGACAGAGAGAGGATGTGTGTGTGTGTGTGTGTGTGTGTGTGTGTGAGAGAGAGACAGAGAGAGGACGTGTGTGTGTGTGTGTGTGTGTGTGAGAGAGACAGAGAGAGGATGTGTGTGTGTGTGTGTGTGTGTGTGTGTGTGAGAGAGAGAGACAGAGAGAGGACGTGTGTGTGTGTGTGTGTGTGTGTGAGAGAGACAGAGAGAGGATGTGTGTGTGTGTGTGTGTGTGTGTGAGAGAGAGACAGAGAGAGGATGTGTGTGTGTGTGTGTGTGTGTGTGTGTGTGTGTGTGTGTGTGTGTGTGTGTGAGAGAGAGACAGAGAGAGGACGTGTGTGTGTGTGTGTGTGTGTGCGCTCTCACAGCTGAGAAGGGAGCAGTACAGTCTGCACTGAGAGACACGCAGGGAGGAGGGTGTGAAAGGAATTAGCACATGAGTCATCGGTGTCCCCAGCAGCCCCCCGCAGGGAGGGAACAGACCGGCTCCCGTGGCCTGGGGGGGGCGGGTGGCAGCACTGCACGGACCTCTCTTCACCACTGATGTGTGTTCTTCAGAGTCTGTGCAAGCAGGAACATGTGAGAGCAGCTTGTGTTTGTGTGAGAGGCTGAGGGAGTGTGTGTGTGTGAGCGAGAGAGAGAGAGAGGCAGAGGGAGTGTGTGTGTGTGTGTGTGTGAGAGAGAGACAGAGAGAGGACGTGTGTGTGTGTGTGTGTGTGTGTGTGTGTGTGTGTGTGTGTGTGTGTGTGTGTGTGTGTGAGAGAGAGACAGAGAGAGGACGTGTGTGTGTGTGTGTGTGTGTGTGTGTGTGTGTGTGTGTGTGTGTGTGTGAGAGAGAGACAGAGAGAGGACGTGTGTGTGTGTGTGTGTGTGTGTGTGTGTGTGTGTGTGTGTGTGTGAGAGAGAGACAGAGAGAGGACGTGTGTGTGTGTGTGTGTGTGTGTGTGTGTGTGTGTGTGAGAGAGAGAGATGGAGAGGGAGTGTGTGTGTAAGAGAGAGAGAGGGAGTGTGTGTGAGTGTGTGTGTGTGTGTGTGTGTGTGTGTGAGAGACAGAGAGAGGACGTGTGTGTGTGTGTGAGAGAGACAGAGAGAGGACGTGTGTGTGTGTGTGTGTGTGTGAGAGAGAGAGAGGGAGTGTGTGTGAGTGAGTGTGTGTGTGGGTGGGTGGGGTGGGCGGAGTGGGGTGAGGTGAGCTGGGGGTTGGGGTGGGGACAGATGTTGACGCACCCCCCACAGTGACGCCCCCCAGCAGGCTTACACACGGCTTTGTGTCTTAAGGAGATAAAGAAGAAACACAGCTCTGAAAGTAGATTACTGTAATAATGCCCTCAAACACTGAGCACAAAGTGCAGCTGTAACCTGCTGCAACACAACAACACACACTCACACACACATTCTCCCTCACCCCCCCTCTTACACGCAGATAGTGCATTTTGTATGTGTGTGTGAAAGAATGTGTGTGTGGTCGTGTGTGTGCACTGTGTGTGTATAGTGTGTGTGTGTACTGCAGAGAGTAGCTGCCTGTGATACAGTGCTCAGGGCTGTGTGGGTGAGACTCACCGTCTGCGTGTGTCAGGATCAACCTGGCTCCCACCGTGGGGTACGAGGACGACGCCGGCAGCCGCACCACCCACCACTTCATGTACCCCGAGAGCGCCAAGAACCTGGCTGCCAACGTCAGCTTCGTACTCGTGCCCTTCAAGACCCTGGACCTGCTGTGGATCACCAGCGCCCTGTCCACCGGCCAGATACGCTTGTGAGCACACACACCACACACACTATACACACTCACACACACACAATACACACTCACACTATCCACAAGCACACACTCATGCACTGACACATATACACACACTCACACACACACACACACACACACACACACACAATCATGCAGTGACACTCTATACACATACACACACACACACACACACACACACACACACACACACACACACACACTCACAGCACACACACACACTTATGTACATAGACACAACTACAGAGTGGGGATCAGCTAATCCAGGGCTAATCCTGAACCCCAAACTGTATGTGAGAAATCTCTTAACAGATCCAGGGTCAGGCCCTGGGGACAGAATCCATCTACACCCTGCTTTCAGCATAGGCTGCGAGCTTCACTTCTCAGCAGCAGATCAGAGCAGCTGATGAAGGTGCTTTAGCTCTGAGTGATGGCTCTTTCTCCCCCTCTCTCCCTCTCTCCCTCTCTCTGTCTCTCTCTCTCAGCACATACGCTCCAGTGAAGCAGTTCCTGCGTGTGGACAAGGATAAGGTATCCCTCCCTCTCCACTCAGTGCAAATGCCGTCTTATTCCCGCATATCTGAGATTTTCTGTGTTTAGCAGGGCTGTGATTGGTCATTTACATTCCTGTCCCAGGTCCAGATCTACAACCCCGCGTTCTTCAAGTACATCCATGACCGCTGGACCCAGCATCACGGCCGCTACCCCTCCACCGGCATGCTGGTGCTATTCTTCGCTCTGCACGTGTGTGACGAGGTGAGACTGCAGTCCTTCTCTCTCTCACACTCACACGTATGTATGTACAGACACAGACACTCACCCACACACACACAGACAGATACACACACAGACAGACACTCACCCACACACAGACACACACAGACAGACACACACACACACACACACAGACAGATACACACACAGACAGACACTCACCCACACACAGACACACACAGACAGACACACACACACACACACACACAGACAGATACACACACAGACAGACACTCTCCCACACACAGACACACACAGACAGACACACAGACAGACAGACAGACAGACACACACAGACACACACAGAGACACACAGAGACACACAGAGACACACAGAGACACACACACACACAGACAGATACACACACAGACAGACACTCACCCACACACAGACACACACAGACAGACACACAGACAGACAGACAGACAGACACACACACACACACACAGACACACACAGAGACACACAGAGACACACAGAGACACAGACATATACACACACACACACACAGATACACACACAGACAGACACACACACAGACAGACACACACACACACACAGACAGACACAGACACACACACACACACACAGACACACACACACACAAAGACACACACACACAGACAGACACACACACACATACACACACACACACACACACACAAAGACACACACACACAGACAGATACACACACAGACAGACACACACACACACACACAGACACACACAGACACACACAGAGACACACAGAGACACACAGACACACAGACATATACACACACACACACACACACACATACACACACACACACACAAAGACACACACACACACACACACACACACACACACAGACACACACACACACACACACACTCACCTTGTCTGCGCAGGTGAATGCATTCTTCCCTCCGTCTGCGCAGGTGAATGTATTTGGATTTGGGGCGGACAGCCGGGGGAATTGGCACCACTACTGGGAGCAGAACCGGTACTCTGGCGAGTTCCGCAAGACGGGTGTCCACGACGCCGACTTCGAGGCCCAGATCATAGACTCACTGGCCAAGGCTGGCAAGATCACAGTGTTCCCTGGGAAGTGAGGCAGGAAGAAAGGGCAGAAAACTACACTACCCAGCAGCACCCAGGCTCTGCTTGTGCATTCATGTGTATGTGCTGTTGGTGAACAGGATCCTCAAATGCTGAACCAGGATCAGATAATCACAACCCAAATCTTAACCCCCAGACATTTTGTGCAACAGATTGAAACTGGTTCGGGATCAGTGCTTGGGGCATTACCAACCCAAATACTCACCGAGCCTCTTATCTCTTCAGAGCTCTTCTGTGGGGGTGTTTGGGACATTCTACCTCCTGCAGTTATGATCAAGATTTTTGCTGGTGTGTCGGTAGCACCCCCTGCAGGCTGACAGTCCTCCCTGCAGAATCTGGACCCTAACCATCGGGAGATTCTCTCCAGGGAACAGGACAGGATGGCCATTTGCCAACCAAATCTACAGCCCACCCACCTTTGCTCCTTTACAGCCAATGAACAGTCAGCTAACCCAGGGGAGCGTGACCAACTGCGGGGATGTGGTGCTGAGTGCAGGACTCCGCCCCTCCCATGTGACAGGGTGATGTGGACTGGTCCAGGCTGTCCCGCTACACTGCAGCTGCTGTTCCTGCACCTCACAGGGACTGACAGTAGGGGGAGCCAGAGAATTTAGTTTACACACGCTATGACTGAAGGACTCTGCATCTGTCTTCTTCCCTCAGTCCACCACGTGATGCTGAGCTCTGAGCCCTACGGCAGCCTCCATTCCTGTTTAATCGGGTTTGTTTCAAATCCATCACGTGCCACACCTCTCCACTAGAGGTCAGAGGTCTTGTGACTGATAGCCCTGCTGAGTGGATGGCAGCCTCACCTGCCTGAGCCACAGTAGCCCTGCCTCCTTACAGGTCACATGGGGAAAGGTGAGGATGTCAGTCCCTGATTGGCTGCAGTATCTGATCCATTATTCTCGCACATAGCTGGAAGAACAAGTAATCACTACTGTGGTGAGCACTGATACCAGAATTTACAGACACACACACACATTCACACACACTCACACACAGCCTTACAGGCACATATTCACAGACATGATGAGACATTACTGTTTCACGGTTTCCAACACACACACTTCTCAGTGTAGATGTACTGTATGAGTCTAGAAGGTCTGTGAAGTTCTACAGGTTCCAAATGTGTGAAGTAATTTTCCTTGATGACATAAAATCGCATATGAAGCTCTGCCATTTCTGCCATCTTTACCCCTCAGAGTGTACTGAGGATCGCAGACAGCATCGAGCACACACACTGACCATGGACTGGGCTGCACTCAGATCAGTGTTATCCTCCTGTTGGCCAGCAGAGGGCGCTGCAGCTGCAGAACTCCAGCTGAGTGCATGCGTGTTTACTGCAGTGCTTTGTAAAGGCTGATGCAGATCAGGCCTGATGCTTTATGCCACGGCAGGTCACAGTGAGGCAGAGAGTCAGTGCTGGTGAAATCGCACCACTGTGCACACCTCCCCCCTCCCCTCGCAGCTCTGCCACTCTCTCTCGCTGCCACCTGTCCCGGCTCATCCATGGTCAGAGGCATCAGGGCAAGGCTGCTCACTCCAGTGTCTCTGTAACTTTGTAGGGAAGGAAGAATGGGCAGAAAGGCAGCTTGCAGTTTACATTTCGTTCGAGTATGAATGTATGCAGTCAGCTGTGTGTGTTAGAGACAGAGCGAGTGCTCGAGTGAGCGAGTGCTCGAGTGAGCGAGTGCTCGAGTGAGCGAGTGCTCGAGTGTTAAATTACTTGCTTTGACTTTCTGCAACTTTCATTTTCAGGTAGATCCCTTTCATACACAAAAAAACACAAATACACCCATGATCTGCAGATTTCCTCTGTAACACGCCCACAGAATTGTGCACACACACACACACACACACACACACACACACACACACACACACACACACAGAGTGCCTTGTCCCTGCTGGGTACTGATCGGACTTACAGTTGGCCCCAACTGCCTTTTCTCTACCACCCTCTCACACACACACACAGACACACTCACACACACTCACCCTGCGCTGTCCCAAGTGCGGAGCCCCCCATTAGCAGCTGTGGGATTTGGGGGTGTTTCGACAGTCTGTGTATCACCATGTGTAATGCATGTGTATGTTTGTGGCTAATGTATACTACATGAAAGACACTGAAGGGGTGGTCATATAGTAAAATATAACCTGGCAACCCCCCTTTCTTTCCAACCTCATCTTCCACCAGGGACAATGCAGGGTTCAGCAACACACACACACACACACACACACACACACACACACACACACACACACACGGGGCTTCACCATTATGGGTCCAAACAGGACACGCCCCCGCTCCACATCTCCTGCTGCCGCTGCTGCTGTTTCCCAGGGGGACTTCCCCCCACCCTGCCCCGCCCCGTCCCGGCCTTGGTCTAGGTCAGCCCCTCCCTCACCTGTTAGAGAGGGTTACCATGACAACGCTGTGCCTTTACATTAGTCATCATTGTGTTGCTACAGCCGCTTTCCTTTCAGCTGCAGGTCCCTGAGCCCAGAGAACGAGACGCGTTTAAAAACCTAAAACCTGGACCAGATCTCAGCCTCACAGCACACCTGAACCCTCCTTTTCTCACCCTCACAGCCAATTATCCACAGACAGCAAGATCTCAGCTGATCTCATCAACAAAATGTTACTTAAATATCTTTTTATAATCATATCTAGGAAAGCTCTTCTGCCACTCTGGCAGATGTAACTGTACACAACAAAAAATTGATGATGTGCAATATTTCACCAAAGAGTGTTACAGTCATTACGTTATCCTGATTACTATTACAGGGCCTCTGTCTCCCACTCCACTGACAAAGCAGGATGAAAATCCAAACCCAAATGTCTGAGGGTGCAGTTACAATGGATGGGGTGCTGACAGGGCAGGGGGTCGCCTGGGAATGCCACACCCCCTGATCCTATTGGTCCTGACAGGCATGGCCCTGAAATGGCAGTCCCTCAGTTCTGCCTTCCAAACTGTATCTACCAACCACAGGCTGTACATACTCACAGTGTTACTGCTCTCAGCACTCATCAGTATTAGAATTATCATTTTATCTGTACTTCTCCTTTTATAATCATGATTTCTCTGTGCAACAAAGGACTGTTTTTATCTTATGCTGTTGTAAAAATAAAGGCAAAATTGAATGGATGGGTACCTGTGGATTCTTCCTCTCTCTCACTTTCATGTGGCCCAGCTCACTACACGGCTGTTCTCACCTGCTGAAGAAGCCATTTTGCCGTCTTTGAGGTGCTGTAGGAAAGCCCACATCATGCCCCCTGGTGGCAGCACAGTGGTATAGTGGCCAGGGAACCGTGGAAACGCTGTTTCAATGGGAGAGCGAGGCTTCATGGACCCCACACAGGTGCAGCTATTGTATCACTGACTTACTGATTTCTATCAATCATTCTGTTTTGCTGTAGATGGTAACATTTTTTGATTGGCTCTTACTAACCAAGGATTGACATTGTAACTCCACCATAATGGGGTTTCTAAAAGCCTCCCTATCCCGATCACTGCCAGATTGAGCGCGCGCGCGCACACACACACACACACACACACACACACACACACACACACACACACACACAAAGCCATTCTGTAGGTTACAGGACATCCTGAATCTGGCCATTTTATAAAACACCAGCTTATTTTAACTACCTGGGTTCCACTGGCCACAGGCTTTCAGTGTGACCAACAGCAGCTCCCCCTCCCACACCAGCAGCTGGGGTTACTGGGGACCCACTCCATTCACTCACGCTCACACAGGATTACACCATTCATGCACGCACGCACACACACAGCCCATCTGGAACACACAGGAGAAAGTCACAGTACAGACAGCAAACTGCCTCCCACCCATTCCCCCATCCTCACTCTTCTGCCTCTCAATTTTCATACATGCACTCGTATACAGACAGACACACACACACGTTCACACACACACACACACACACGTTCACACACACACACACACACACACACACACACACACACGCACAGACAGACACACACACACACACACACACACACACACACACACACACACGCACAGACACAGATGTTCGCACGCGCGCACACACACACACACACGTATACAGACACACACACGTTCACTCACGCACACACACACACACACATACACGCACAGACACACACACGTTCGCGTGCACACACACACACACACACACACACTCGTACACGCACAGACACAACACATCCTTAAACACCATCAACCTGAAGCAAAGTGCACTGATGAAGACAGTAAGCCACAGCTGCATGTGACTGACAGCTTTATTCCAGGATTCAGACAGCAGCCCACAATAACAGGTCACAACGTCAGAACTACACACTCAGTGGCATTAAACCTCCCTCCACAGGGACACACAGGCGACTCCTTCCTGTTTCATTAGTTTGTTATTACAGTGATATTCTGCATTTGACACAACACAAGAATGAGAGCTATAGTACAGGGACCAGCGGCCTGTAGCTGCTGTGTTTGAGTGGCCGGATGCAAATGTCAGGAGGGCTGCAGACTCTCCACACCGTCACCAGCAGCACCGCCCCACCCCGCGGTCACAGGGCAGCTGTGGGTGGAGTGGGGGGACACACACATTGTCTTATTGTCCAGCAGGAAGTGACTTCATAAATGCAGACAGCAGCCCAGAGAGATTGGGGGGGGGGGGGTGGAAAGAGCTGCACAGCGATAAGTAAAACGCTTTGATCCCGCTCCCTCCCCTATTCTACACCACCCACCCCATACAGACGCAGCCAGAGGGGGGATGGGACAACAGATGTGAGAGGAGGATGACTGGACGAGGAGATGAATGGGGAAAAAAGCAGTTTATCTAAACATGCACTGCGGTTGTTCCCCTCCGAAGAGGGAGGGGGCACCAGCTGCTTCCCTTCCTATGAGATTAGTTAAAGTTCCTGTACAACGTCATGTCTGGAGTTGTTGTGGAGCTGGGACACGCCGGGGAGCAGGGACCTCCCTGGGCCCCTCCCGCCCTCCTGTTCTCTGAGAGTTAGTTCTGCACGTCACCCAGTTTGAGGCGGGCGAATTCGCTGGCCAGCTGCAGCGCCTCCTGCAGGCAGCTCGTGTTCCTGCCTGTCGCCTGGGCAGACATGTCTTTGCCACCTCCTTTCCCATCCAACAGGGGGCAGACTTCCTGAACCCACTCACTGGCTTTCAGACCCCGATTTGCCACTTCCTGTTGAAGGAGAAACCACAAGGGGGGCCGACAGTGAGGAGAGAACAGGACCGACGGGCCTTTTCCAAGCCGCCATATTGGAAAGCAACAGGGGGTAAAGTTACTGCCGGTCAACAACGGCTACCTTCGGCGAGGATGTGCGTTTCTCTGATGTTCTCCAGATCTTTGGCAAATCTGCTAAAATTCTCTCACAGGTTGCTGAAACGGTGGGTATATATTGCAAAACAAAACAATCCAAACTGGATTATGGATATAAACTGTTCCATGACCAGTATATCTTTAATTAGCTATGGAGAGATGGCTAACGTTAGATCAAGCCACGTAGCAGCTTGTAAATGCACTTCAATAAAGCTGTGTAATGAAATCATCCAATTGTTCATTGTCATAGCATATGTCATGATAGTTTAATATTCATTCATGTTTCTTGTGTGCATGTTCTCTTTGGTATAGTGTCCGACGTAGACGGTAGTGTCGTAATACGAGCACGGTGCTACAGGTCACTTAAAAAGAATGAGGAGCCACACAAACTGGAGGTGTAGTGAAGATAACATTGTTAAGGGGCAAAAGGAACAAGAGCGCAGAGTAAATTATTGTTTGCATCAGTCTGTTGAAGGAAATGCTTTGGCTAAAATAATATTGAAAAAACGCGCAACAAATGGCTATGTTTTGTCGACAAAATGATGTTGTACAGAGTTGCACCAATAATCGGCAAACAAACGCTACATACCATTTGCTTAGTGCCAAACGCCACTGATTTCATGCAGTACTAGATGATGATGATTGATAGATGACTTCTTCCTAGTAACAGTAACGACCTCTGTATGACCTGGGTGATTTTTTGCGCATCTTTCAGTGTTAATAACAAACACACCTTCCTTTATGGACTACACAAACAATACATTAAAGCAGCAGTAAGGAGTCTTAAACTAGCAAGCTAGCTAGGCACCGCATCTTTTTTAATTGATTAGACCAGTAGTTCTTGTAAACAGGTCCTCGCTGCAAAAGTGCATGCTACAAACAACTGTGTCATCACAGACGTTAAACAGCGGGCCTTCCTCTCTCTCGATGGCTTGAATCCATACTCTCTTGCGGTCCTCATCACTGGGAAATGTGTGAAAGCTTAAATGGGGCTGTGTTTGTTTGCTGTTTGTACACAAAGGTGCACAGCACCACTTCTTGCTTCTTGACTGTGCCATTGTCAATTCGCTAGTAGGGAAGATGGCTAACCGGAAGTAAAGACACCCCCTTGGCTCATACCGGAAAGCCGCCATGTTCACGTGAGAAAGGCGAATTTAGTAGTTAAAATGGTACATTGTAGCAGTGGCTGCAGTACTGCAACACTGTCCTTCTGCTTACGATGCATGTGTTTCGGCAACACAGACGGCTGCCTACAGAGCATAATGAACGAGAACTACAAATCAGAAAAACCAGAAACTGAACCAGTCTTATTCTTTTAACTGTATAACACAGGATGACTGCACCAGCTGAGTCTATTTAACAGCTATCATATACCACGGTAAGCTCGCGTACCCGGTTCACACACAGACACTCGCAGGCTGTGACCTGCAGGGGGCGTACCTGGGGCACCTGGCACAGACAGATGATCTTGCCCGCCTCGTTGTCTACAGTGAAGAGCATGGCGGCGGTCTGGGGGGAGTGAGTCTTCAGAAGCTTCAGAGACTCATTCAGAGCCTGCGGACACACAACAGCCACACAAGAGTCAGAGATACGGTCAGACAGACAGACAACGGGGTCAGACAGACAGACACACAGACAGGTCAGAGAGAAAGAGAGAGAAGGAGAGAGGGAGAAAGAGATCTTTTTCCCTTGAACAGTCATTAGGATGAGCTGCTAATGAAGCTTAGTATATGCTTCTGACTGCTGTACTAGAAGTCGCTCTGAACAAAAGCATCTGGTGAATCAATGTAATGTAATGACTGGCATTAAACAACCAACACTTAAGTATGCTTTGAAAAGCTACAGAAAACTAAACTATGATCAACATCCAAGGCCCAGGGAACTGAAGACAGAGATAAGTCAGAACGGTTGGGAACGCAAGAACAGAAAAGCACACAGGTGAACCCGACACAAAACCATGTAACTAAAAGTGACCAAAAGCCATCTCTCAGCAGACCCAGCTGAACTCTGTTACCTCCCAGCCTGACCGCTTTATTTAATCCACACATAACCTTCGGTCCATGAAAGCCTCAGAGCAGAGAGTCAGTTATACAGATTCAGTTACAGTGACAGTTACAGAGCAGAGACCAACTGTAACAAATTCAAAATGTTGCCATGGAGACCAGGCCTACAATACAGTGAAGGGAGAGTCATTAAAACCACACAGGCAACCTGTGGAGCCTTACTAACAGCACATCTACAACGCTGCTATACAACCGTGATTTGTTTTAAAAACCAGGAAACAAAAAACACAGCTTCATATTTCACACTTCGGACAGGCTGTGATCTACTGCAGCCAAATAAACGCACAACGACACAGACATCAACGATCAACACAATCACAACACAGTCTCAACGGCAGTCTTACTCCAGGGCATAGGAGGGGACAGCACTGCCACTCACGTATGTGGCATGAAATGTCTCACCACACCTGTTCGCCTATCTTTTGTTAAAGCCAGAAGAACTGGACTGGCAAGCAAGATAATTGGCTGAAAGAATCTCCAATAAGTGAGTTACTACATTACTGACTGAGCTACCAAGCCAGCATTAGTTCACGAGCTGGCTAGCGTGTTAGCTAACTAAAGTGTACACAAGCTTTATGCAAGTAGCTAATAAGTACGCTAGTGAGATAACTACCCCAAGAAAGAACGAGCAAGCTGGCTAGCAAGGTAACAATGCAGATAACCAACTCGCTGGCTAACTACTCAATATGCTAGTTAGCTAGCTATCAAACTAACTGGCTCAAAATGAAAACTAACTTGTAAACATATCCACAAAGAAGCACATGTATGTGTGCTCAAGATGATCTCAGGTTAAAAATCCCACTCCAGCCACCTGACCAAAGGTGGTAGCTCTGTGTTCCCTTTCTTAAAAACTGAGAGAACCTAAAATTTACAAATCCCACTCTGGCCAGGCAGTGTGGGATCAGCTCCACCCAGCAGCTGATAGACCGAGCCGCCAGCGTAAAGGGGAAACGTTGTGGCCAAGTGCGATCTCCATCAGGAAACGCAAGCCCTGAGAGGCAGGCAGCCGAAGCAGGGGAAGCCACAGCGGAGAGGAGGAGAAACCACGAGCTGCTCCAGGTGTTTACCCCAAACAGCCACCTCACACTGCACAACAAGCACTCAAACACCTTCAGTGACTGCCTTAATTTTTCTGTTGTGTCTGAAAATACACAATGGATCAGATTCCTTTTTGCTCTCCTTTCCCTGAAAGTATTTCCAAAGACAGTGAAACTTATTAGCTAGCAAGGAGGCTAATTCATGTGACGAGCAAGCTGACATTAGCCAGCCTAAGAGATTTTTTTAATGGCTCATCACACTACTTTGGCAACACAGCTCTGGTTTGTGCTACCAGCAAGGCAACATTCTGATCTGAAGCAGGGTGAGTGAGAGACAGGGAGACAGAAACTGTGATGGACAGGGAGAAGGGGAGGTACCTTGGCAGATGCTCCGCTCTCCATCTCCATGACAATCAGGGGCTGGTTGGGGTTGCTGTCAATCATCTGTTTTGTCTTCTCCAACACCTGAAGGAAGACGGAGTGAGGAGGAGTCACACAATCTGAGAACATTCGCAGTAAAAGTGCTCCACAGAGAGGCTGGCGGGGGTAACGCAGGGGTACCGCAGGGGTACCGCACGGATACCGCGCAGGGATACCGCGCACGGATACCGCGCACGGATACCGCGCACGGATACCGCGCAGACTGCCTCTCCTCACCCTCCTCTGCACGTCTGCCTTGCTGGCGCGGTCCAGGTCGTCCATCGTCTTCTTCAGAGTTTTCAGAGCCTCCCTCATCTCATCCTTCTGCCACTGAGAAATCACCGCCATGCCCAGAGTCTACAGAGGCACAGAGGCAGAGTCACACAAAACCCTCCTCACTCTGACACCCCCCAACTCACAGGCACACCCCTCCTGCTCTGAAACATACCCTTCCACTCCCAGACACCCCCCTCCACACACACTCACAGTCACACACCCCCCCCCCCCCCCACCCCCAATGTTGCTGTGACACACACACACACACACACACACACTGCACAATTGGTTCCATGCTTGGAATTGGTTCCATGCATTACAGACCTCTGTCATGTCAGCAATCTCCTTCTGCACATCCTTATTGGGGGCGGTCTGAGCCTTCACCTTCTCCCCCAGAGCAGAGAGGGCCTGCCTGAGAGAGTCTGCTTTCCTCTGGGCCTGAGAGAGGGGGGGAGGTGGGAAATAGTTGACACAAAGATATGAAGCTGCCAGAGATAAGAATGTGCTCTAAGTAGTATCTTAAAGTCAGCATCAGCGCCACCAACTCAAGTGCTCTTGCGAAACGCCCCTCCCCTTCTCACCTTCTGAGCCTCGGCCCCAGTTACCGCGACGATGCGGCGGATGCCCTTGGCGATGGCCTCCTCAGACACGATGACAAAGGGAGCAGCGTGGGAGGAGTTCTGCAGGTGACTGGAGGAAGAGGTCAGAGGTCAGAGCGTTTGTGGATGTGAGCTTAGGAACAGTGCAAGTGTAAGTATGCAGACCCGACACTCACGTTCCTCCACAGAACTCGATGGAGGTAAGCGACCCAGCGGCACCGTTTGGGTCAGCCAGCAGGTCCGGGACGGGAACTCCGATAGACACCACGCGCACCGGGTCAGGGTACGTCTCATCAAACACAGCTCGCAGGCCCTGAATCGCCTTCGCAGCGGCCAGCGGAGCCTCCATCGCGTACACCGGCTGGAGGGAGAGAGAGAGAGAGGGAGAGGGAGAGGGAGAGGGAGAGGGAGAGGGAGAGGGAGAGGGAGAGGGAGAGGGAGAGGGAGAGGGAGAGGGAGAGAGAGGGAGAGAGAGGGAGAGAGAGGGAGAGAGAGGGAGAGAGAGGGAGAGGGAGAGAGAGAGAGGGTAAAAGAGGGGAGGAAGAGGGGGAGGAAGGGTGGAAGGGATCAGGTAGAAGATGAGTAAAAAGGGAGGGGAAAGAAAAAGGGACGGAGAGTGAGATGAAGGCAGACTGGCACAGGAGGAGCTACACCTCAGACTACAACAGCTTGCACTCAAAAATAGAAGCGATGAGCTTCATTTTGATGGAAGACTAAAATCAAGACTACAGATCAAACAGCTCGAAAAAGCTCCTCAATCAAGGACCCAAGGTGGGGGAAACGTAACACACAACACAACAAGCTTTAGCAAGGAATGAGCAAATTAATGAGTGACTCCTGACAGGGGCCGGCACCCGGGCGTCGGCACCCGGGCGTCGGCGTGGCGCTGACCTTGGCGTCGCGGATCATGGCGCAGGCGATCTCCTCGGTCCGCCGCACCTCCCCGGTGCTCAGCGCGCCCTTGGCGGTGAAGTCGAAGCGCAGACGGTCAGGGGCCACCAGCGAGCCCCTCTGATCTGCCTCCCCCAGCGTCCCCCGCAGGGCGAAGTTCAGGATGTGAGTGGCGGTGTGGTTACTCATAATGGGCCGGCGCCGGGCCTGGGGGGGGGGGGGGGGGCAGCGGGTTAGCACTCTTTATGAACGGAACAGAAAGTCCTCAAAGAGGCAGGGTTAAAGGGAATGGGGAGGGGCCTACCTCATCAACGTGCAGCGTGACCCGGTCTCCGACCTTCAGTGTGCCGTACACCGTCCCCACATGTAGCACGTACCCGCCCCGCACCTGAGTATTCTTCACTGTGAACTCCATCCTCTGCCCACAGACACAAGCAACTGTACGGTCAATCAAATCTGGCTTGGTGCAGCAGAGATAACAGATTCTGTGTAATTACTGTAATAATCCTGAGTGAATGATATTGATCACAGCAAAGACAGCAGTGAGGCCAGCGTTTCCGCAGTGCTGCCCCCTGCTGGCGGCGGGCCTTGCTTACGTCCTCGGCGGTGTCCTCCTCTCTCAGCATGAAGCCCTCGTCGTAGGTCTGGCCGCCCTGCTCGGCGTAGAAGGACGTCTGGTCCAGCACCACCCCACACTCCTGCCCTGTCGTCACCTCATCCACGAACATACGCTCCCTCCTCAATGCCAGCACGGTCCCCACAGCCTGCTCGAACGCTGAGATGCGTGCACGCACACACTTAAAACACTGAGAGACACTGCACAGAGGGGCAGTCAGTGTGTGTATATCTACGTGCATCTGTGTGAACCTGACAGTATGTGTCTGTACATGACTGTGCGTACAGACCTGCGTCAGTTTGTGTGAGTCACTGACAGCATGTGTGTGTGTGTGTGTGCGCGCGCGCATGTACACACCACAGCGCGCCGGTAATGCTCTCACCGTAGCTGCCGTCGTTCTCGGAGGTGTAGCGGTATTTGGGGGAGTCGTCAGTGGCCGGGACGCCCTTGTTACGCAGCTCCTCGATGGCGTAGATATCCAGCATGATATGATCCTCCTCACCTGCACCCTTCCCCTGGGAGCGCACCTGCTCAACCCATCCATCAATCAATCCATCAATCAATCAAATCAACCAACCAATCAATGTAAACTCAGCTGGACCACACCTGCTCAGGTGAGACAGGAGGGATCAGCCCCTGTCCACTGAGTACACATTACACATGAAAGAAGCAGACAGCAATGATCTCCTACACTAACAATGTCTGACAGCGAAAAGGCCATTTTCAGAGCAGGTGCAGCGTAACCTCTGAGGGCTCCACTTATTTAAGCTCAATGTGTAAGAGCAGGGACTGCAGCGTCTCTCGGGTGTCAGAGCTGTGAGAAACAGGACCGTCCCCAGGAGCGGCAGCAGGCTGCCCACCCCTCTCCAAGACTGCACTGCAGCGCCCTCTCCTTCCCCCCTCTCTCCTCCCTCTTCCCACACCTGTGCAGCCTTCTTCTCCTCCTCGAAGCTGTCCATGTCCACTCCCAGGCCCCTCTCCTCGGCGATGAGGGCGGTCAGGTCCAGTGGGAAGCCGTAGGTGTCGTACAGCAGCCAGGCGGTGTCCCCTGCACGGGGACGAAGCGTGGTCACCAGGGAGGAACTGCAGACTCTACCCACCTTCTAACACCTGCACCTCCACACACCGCTGTACCTGGGATGGTCTGGCTGTCCCCAAGGCTCTGAATCTTCCTGTCCAGGATGCGACGCCCCCTGCTGAGGGTCTTGAGGAACTGCGCCTCCTCCTCGTTGATGATGTCCTTCACCATGTCAGGGTCCTTCTTCAGCTCAGGAAAGGCTTCACCCTGCAGAGATACGAGGTAAGCAGAAACAGAGAGTGTGAGGGTGGAAAGGAAGGAGGAGGGAGAGAAAGAAAGAGAGAGGAAGGAGGAGAGGAGAGAGAAAGAGTGTGAGGGTGGAAAAGAAGGAGGAGGGAGAGAAAGAAAGACAAAGAGGAAGGAGGAGAGGAGAGAGAAAGAGTGTGAGGGTGGAAAAGAAGGAGGAGGGAGAGAAAGAAAGACAGAGAGGAAGGAGGAGAGGAGAGAGAAAGAGTGTGAGGGTGGAAAGGAAGGAGGGAGAAGAGGAGAGGGAAAGCTGCTCTCACCAGCGACTCCACCACCACATCCACCAGGGAGGCGAAGAATCCTCTCTGAGCCCCCAGCTTCTCATGGGAGTACCTGACCGCACGACGCAGAATCCTCCTCAGAACATACCTGTACGCACACACACACACACACAGGTGAGAGCACTGAGACACACACACACACAGGTGAGAGCACTGAGACACACACACACACACACACACACAGGTGAGAGCACTGAGACACACACACACACACACACACACACACACACAGGTGAGAGCACTGAGACACACACACACACACACACACAGGTGAGAGCACTGAGACACACACACACACACACACACACAGGTGAGAGCACTGAGACACACATGCACACGCACACGCACACATGCACACACACTCACACACTCACACACATGCAGATATAAACACGCTAGCACGTATGCAAATACATGCACAGAAGTGAGGGCGCTGAAATACATGCACGCACACACACACACACAGACACACAGCTCACCCCCTGCCGGTGTTATCGGGCCGCCCCCCGTCGGACAGGGCGATGGTGATGGTGCGGGCGTGGTCAGCCAGGACACGGTACGCCATGTCGATGCCATCGCTGTCCTCCGCGCCAACCTTCCCTGAGTACGGCCGCGCTCCGGTACCCTGCGGGGGGAGAGAGAGTCAGACAGACAGTGTGAAATGAGTGACAGCCTTTCCTTTCTCTCTAACACTGGCACAGAAATACACAGCATCTTAGCCAAGGGCACGTTCAGACAGACAGACAGACACGTGGGACATGCCTTCTGGATGGCCTGGAAGTAGGGGATGAAGAGGTCGGTGTCGTAGTTGGACATCTTGTTCTGCAGGACAGACACCAGCCGCTCCAGGCCCATGCCAGTGTCAATGCTCTTCTTAGGCAGCGGCTTCAGCTCCGTCTCCGATTCCCTGGGGGGTACAGCGGGGTGTCACAGGGGTCTGGAGACCAGGGCCGCTCCTGCTGGTGTGCGTGTGCGTGTGTGTGCGTGTGTGTGTGCGCGTGTGTGTGCTCGTGTGTGTGTGCGCGTGTGTGTGAGAGAGCGCGTGTGCGCGTGTGTGTGAGAGAGCGCGTGTGTGAGAGAGCGCGTGCGTTACCTGTTGAACTGGATGAACACCAGGTTCCAGATCTCCAGCACGTTGGGGTCGTCCATGTTGACGAGGTGTGCAGCGTCACGGCCCCCGATGCGGTCGTAGTGGATCTCGCTGCAGGGGCCGCAGGGGCCTGTGTCCCCCATCTCCCAGAAGTTATCCTTCATGCTGCCGGGCAGAATGCGGCTCTCCTCCATACTGCAGAGAGGAGATGGGGAACGAGTCAAATTCAGAAGAGCACATCACCTCTCCTTCCCCAGTGAAGTCTGCATCTGTGGCTGACAGTTGTTAGGGCACGCTCACAGGGCACGCTCACAGGGCACGCTCACAGGGCACGCTCACAGGGCACGCTCACCCCAAATCCAGCCAGATCTGCTTGCACTCTAGGTCTGGCTCCAGCCCCGCCTCCTCATGCCCCCCGAAGTAGGTGACATACAGGCGCTCGATGGGGATCCCAAACTCTTTCGTCAGCAGCTCCAGAGCCATCTCACAGGCCAGGTGCTGCAGGAGGGAGAGAGAGTGTTGGAGGAGTGCATGCACACACACACTCACACACGCACAGATACACGCACACGCACACACACACACACACACAGCGACCCCAGCCTCACCTTAAAGTAGTCCCCGAAAGACCAGGACCCCAGCATCTCAAAGAAAGTATGGTGGTAGACGTCCTTGCCCACGTCGTCCAGGTCGTTGTGCTTGCCCCCAGCGCGGATGCACTTCTGAGTGTTCGCCGCACGCCGGAGGCGGGCCATGGGGTGGGCGGGGTCGATGGTGTTCAGGAAGATGGGCTTAAACTGGGGAGGGAAGGGGTGCGAGGAGGACTGACGTAAGTAACGGCAATTCCACAACATGCATCAAAGGTTTCATAATAACTCGATCTGACCTGTACTAAAAACCTTCTGCAAACAGATGAGAAAGTTATGAGACAGAGAAAGAGTGAGAGAGACAGAGGGAGCAAGAGAGAGAGGAGAAGGCGGCACCGCTGTTTACGGAACGAACATATGTCCTAAGGGACACCACACCATAATCACAGCTTTTGAGCTCAGGAAACGCATTGGAGGGAAAAGGCAAACATGAACCAGCATTGCCCTGACAACCGCTACCGTGACGGCGGTGGGTGATGCCATTGCGTACCTGGTTCATGCCGGCGTTGGCGAAGAGCAGGGTGGGGTCGTCCAGGGGGATGGTGGCGGAGGAGTGCACGTACTGGTGCTCGTGTCGCCGGAAGAAGTCAATGAACTTCTCCCGGATCTGGGCGGCGGTCAGGGAAGAGTCCATTCTGCGAGCTGCTGGACTGAGACACACAGAAGCAGGACTTTAACGGTCGGGTTTTCAAAGGGACGGTCAGAACTGACAGCTGGAGTCGGAAACTGATCATGACGTGGGTCATTAGTGTGACTTTTGCACGCAGTTATGCAAGTGTGAACTCTGCACGGAGTGAGGAGGTTAAAACCACCAGGCGTGACTCCGCAGCTAACAGGCAGCACAGATTTGCACGGGAGGTAAGGTAAGAATCTCTGCCTCAATCTGTGGCAGGAATCTTCAGGTGTGCCCTGCTGACCTGACACCTGCAGCCCCCCCCCGATTACACACGAATCCTGGTCAAACCTGCTGTTCTTCATGACAGTTCCATGGCCTCGCAGGATGGCAGTATTTACAGGGACGCTCATGGCCTGTGGGGAGGCTGCCACCGGGGTCCACACCAAGAAGAGAAAGTGCATAAGCACCAGAGGGCTTCCACAGGCAGGAGGGGGTCTCGGGGGGCCAGACCTGCTTCCCTCTTTATTTCCGCCTGGGCTCTGTGTTACTGAGACCCCTGGGTGATCCAGGAAGCCGACCAGCTGCGAGAGACCCGTGAGGAGGTCTGTAAAGTAGTAAACAGCCTGGCCCCGACCCTGACGACCACACCTCAAACTTAACAACCAGCCGCACGCCAGAGAGCAACACCTCAAATTAAGCCAGTGAGCCTGCACACAGCAATCCTCCAAACCAGGGTGGAAACTTACTGCCAGTGTTCACAACAGCAGCACTGCTGTCAGCGGGGGTCTGCTTTTAGCAGGCGCCACACAGCTCTTCTGGTCAGCACTTCAAGGAAATTACCCTTATAATACACTTTCTGTCATGAAGTCAGCATTTCTTTCACTGTGTTTGGGATTAAGATATTCAAATCACTTATATTTACCGTCATAAAATCCACTTCAGCCAGCGAGGTTTTTCTGATGTACCTGTGACTCAGGGCCGCAGGCTCACTTGCATGTGATGTCATTTCAGACGATCAGTCTTGCAAATATACGCTGGATGTACCGTTTTGCAGTCGACAGGTTTGTTTTAATTTAAAACATGCGTGTTAATTTCTACACAGTGTGAAACCATTCAATTGCAACATTCACAATGGCTAGAGATTCAAGACAAACCACTTAAGATCTTAAGCCGACAGTAAGATTTTATCTTGCAAAACTCAGAGACCGTGAGATGCACGCCTTGTGAGCGCCTCGCTGTCTAATAAACTATACCGAAGGTCTGGTTTATGACGGAACAGGAGATAAAATTTTAACATATTCGCAAAAGCGCTGCAGCAGCGGCTCCCGTACGGCTCAGAGAGCCACAGGGGACGCTGCTGCGATGCAGCGCCAAGGACTGACGAGCTGGCCAGCTACCAAGCGCTATTTCCACTCTGATCCACCTCGGCATTTAACAATAACTAAACTCACAAGCTTCAACCCATCTTAACAGCCATCTGTCAGATTGATTAACGAGGTCTCTGTCTTGCATTCAGATGCTAACATGCTATGTAGCAGCTAACCCGATGGCCTCGTTCCAGCTTTAGCCACCTGGCTATGATACAAACCGGCAAATTGTTGAAATTAAATATTTACTGACCATTGGCTAAACTGACTAAAACAATTACAACATATAAACAATCGTATCCATTCTCAAATAACCCTAAAAACACTGAACTTGCTGCGGGTAGACTGACGCGTCAGCGACACTGAACCCGCTGCAGTCGGTGCGGCTGTATCTATAATCACTTCCTTAACCCGCTCAGAGGCAAGCAGACAGGCAATGCGGTAAATGAGCAAAAGGACGGACAGCTGCACGCATAGCCTACATGATCCGTGCTTTACACACTGAAGGTTTATCGTGGTCAGATACTCACATTAATTCACCAAATCTCCGATTTCTCACACACCGCGCGGCGCACACTGCCTCTCACGCGGGCGAAACCACGCTATGCAAAGCGTTAGCCCCGCCCCCACAAACATCCCATTGGCTCATTCCTGAAAGGGTTTGAAAGTCTTCCTGTTTTATTGGCTGTATTATTTGTCAATCAGGCATTCGCCCCGCGACCTGGATATGCTTGCCGGTGAATCGCGGCTGATGCAATGAAAAAGCAACAAGTTGGTTCGGTACCTGCGCGGCCGCATTTCGGCGATGTTCACAGCACAGCACGGCGTGCAAGCAGCGCCAAACCGACCCAGATCTGTGTGTGTCAACCGCTTCCGCGTTTGTTAAATGTTTAGGGATTATCTGTTACGTGACATTATACTTGTCATTATTAAGACCAGGCTGCGACAGCTTTCTCCTTATTCCTGTATTTTCACTTAATTACACGCGAATATTAAAATCTGGCTTACCCAGTTCTGCAAATTTAGTACATTTTTTGACACACCTTTCTCTCTTTGATATAATGTATCAGTAGATTCAAACACTGGAAAGCACCCATTTTCAATTCCTAACAGTAACGTCGTAAAGTGTGTAGTTTCAGGCATTTGGCTCGTCTGTAGTCTTCCATATCACGTTCAAACAGAGAGATCGGCTTTGTGCATGCGTCCAGCATACTCATACAACACTGCGCTGCCTAGAAGTATGTTTTGCTCTTTTTATTAAATGAGCACATGAACAAATCATTTTTTACAATCCACCAGGGGCGGTTAAGTTTAAGACAGTAATGTTTTATTAACGCTTACAATATGGTTTTTAACTGACATGTCAGCAAGTATCTATATAAATCCTTCTAAATAAAAGGTAATAAATTTGCAAAGAGCAGACCATTGATATATAGAACCAAAGCAATACAGAGGACGTTATTAATGCTCCTATTGCTAATACCAGCTGTGGCAAAAGAAAAAAGTTTCACACGGCAGGCTGATGGGGAGTGTAGTGCTGAGAGTGTTAAACAATCTCACATCGCCCCTCTATGGACTACATATCCCATCATCCCCATGCAGACCGTGCTGTGACGCAGCCTTCGCTTTCGTCTTCGTGGCGACGTACATGCTTCCCTCCACTAGCTGTTGGCTAGTAAGCTAACCATGCCGGTCGATACGAAGCGAGTCCGTGGCCCAGAGGAATCACAGTCGCCGCTTCTGTTTCTCCCCAAGAGCGCCCAAAAGCTCGTTTCCCCAAAGGAAGGGCGGGAGGACGGGCGGCAGCATGGGCAGACGGACGTGCGGCCGGTGTTCGCCAGATGCGGGCTGGTGAGCCAGGCTAAGGGCTCTGCGTATATAGAGGCGGGGAACACGAAACTCATCTGCTCCGTGTACGGACCCCGGGAGACCGAGCGGAAGGACGAGACGGATATGAAGTCGGGTCGACTTGTGTGCGACTTCAGATTCGCCCCATTCTCCTGCCAGAAGAGGGGCGCATGGATCCAGGGCAGCGAGGAAAAGGACCTGTCACAGGGCTTGTTGGAGGGCCTGAGGCCGGGCGTGTGTCTGCACAAGTACCCCCGCTCGCAGATCGAGGTCAACGTGATGGTCCTGGAAAACGACGGCTGCGTTCTGGCCCACGCCGTCACCTGCGCCTCCATGGCGCTGGCTGATGCCGGGATTGAGATGTACGACCTGGTGCTCGGGTGCTCGCTCCGTCAGGATGGAGCCACCTACCTCATAGACCCCACGTTCTCGGAGGAGAGCGGCAGCTGGGTCGCAGGTCACGGGGAGAACCAGGGGAGTGTGACCGTGGCGCTGCTGCCCAGTCTAAACCAGGTGTCGGGTTTGCAGTCGGACGGGGAGATGGGAGAGGACACGCTGGTGCACGCCGTGCGCGCCTGCATCGAGGGCTGTCACAAGCTCTACCCGGTGGTCCAGCAGGCTCTGATCAAGTCCGTGCGCAGAAAAGCGCCGCCGACCGAGAACTGAGTGTGGGGCATGCCTTCGTGTTTTATACTGCCATGCAATGTATGACTCTTGTTATGGATATTTAAAACAGGTTTGTTAATAAAAATGTAATCTAAAAAGTGTTGAATTTTAATTGTTTGCATGCTGGTGTCATGAACTGAACTCAAGAGTTTTGAAATGATTATTTTATTTATATAAAAAAACAAGGTATGCAAAGTGCAGGATGTCAACAAATACAATGTTGTAAACAAATAAGTATTGTTTAGGTAATAAATTTTAACTTTTCCAAATATGGCAACACTATTTTAGTACATCACAGTGCATATTTTTGTGTTGTGAGCATGTGCAAAAATGATTAATATTTAGCCTACTGAAGATGAAGAAAAATAATTCAGAGTGCAACTGAATCTGGGTGTCATACAACCCCAGCACATCACACTTAGAATAGAAAAACACACAAGTGGTTTCACAGACTCTTAAAAAGACACATAATGAACCTGTTCTGTTTCTGCAGAGACAGATCTTGGGCTGTAACGCCACCTTTGTGATGGTGAGCGTCATGTGGACAGTAAAGAGAAACGCATTTTCAGGTCAGGCTGTGATCACGTGTTGCTGGTGTGATGCATGCTGGGAGCAGGCACTGCGGCCTCCCTCTGCATCGTGGACTCATGCTCCGCTCACTTTTTCCGCACGATCACGGTGGCTGTTCCCTTCACGTCTCGCAGACGGTCCGTGTCGAAGTCCACTAGGAGCTTCCGCAGGCCCGGCCTCGTGGGCCTGAAGGAGAGCTTGACAGACACCTCCTGACCTGGTCCGATCTCCTGCCTGTGAGAGAGAGAGGAAGACAGTGACTGCTGGGTGGGTCTCCCTCTGTGGCCCGGAGCGCCGCAGTCCCTCAGGTTTCCCGGCTCTGCTGACAGCACAGACCCCGCGGAGCAGGGCAGAGGGACCAGCGGGCACTGCACCAGCTTTATTTCCGCAGCAGTCAGTGTGGGACACCTGCTGTCAGCTCAGCGGAGCGTCAGCTGATTAGATTCTGCTCTGAAAGGCCTTTTTCAGAGTCGCTGTGCTGGATGCATGAGGGTTTGCTACACATGGATGTCCAGATCATGTCACAGAAACAGAGCCAAAGGTGTCAGACGGGGTGGTGAAACTACGAGCGGAGTTAAAACATCCAGGCAGCTGGGGCAGCCCAGGACCTCAGCATCTGAATAGAATACCAGACTTAACGGTTCAGGTCTTTTAGATTGAATGGATGTTGTTTGCCAAAAAACCTACACTGCAGCAGTATTACAGCAGTGAATCTTTTACTTTCCTAAACAGCACACACACACACACACATACACACACACACACTCACACAGAGCTGCATATTACAGCTCGTGACATACTGGTTGGCGTGCTGCTGCAACAGTGACCTCATTCTTGGCAATGCAGAACCACGTGGTGTTTTTCTTCATTTTGGAGTGGTATAGAGGTGTGAAAATGTCCAATACACGAGCCCTCTGTCCCATCAGTGAACTTCCTGTTTCCAGGCATTTAATTATAACAATTAGGAGAAGGTGCCAAGTGGAGATTTACATTATCGTGAGATACTGAATGTTACATCCTGCCCAGTCTCCTTCCCCAGAAAGAGTACTTTCTCTGCCAGCCAGACTGAGTGTGTGTACTTACACTGACATTTTTGGAACAGAGGGATGTGTGTGGTAATGTTTGGTGTGTGGAGCAGGAGAGGGGCGGGGGGGAGGAGAGAGGCAGTGCTGTGATTGGACAGAGCTGATCTGTGTGGCACTGCCTGTGTCCAGGGCTGTGTGATGGAGGGAGAGGGAAACACAGAAGGGGAGGTTTGTTCTGAGTCTCTGTGGTCACACAGAGTTCTCTTTGAGGAATCCACACAAGCAGCAAAGGTCCAGCCAATCAGGTTAAGAGAAGCTAGTGAGTTCTCTCATATGCACATCTATGCCCAATGAAACACAAACACGCACCAAGCACCAGTGGGCAGGCACATCCCTTCTCATACACAATGCTGGAAATGCTCAGAGTTTCCAGCTCAAAAACCAGTCCAGGATCAGTTTAACCCACTCTTATTCTCATCCAACCATTACATGAAAAAACCTCACAGCTGATCCTGTGTCAGTGCTTAGGGGGTGAGTCTGAGACACGTACGGAGCCTGGATTTCCTGCGCGGCGGTGAGTCCTGCCCCCTCAACGGTGAACACGCCCCCTCTGAGGGAGACAGGCAGTGGATTGGTGAAGGTGATGTGGGCAGTCACTTTCCGAGACACAACCGCTTCCCCCAGTACCTGAAGTACAAACACAGACAGTCCTGTCAACATGGGCAACCCCGCTGAGAACACAGGACCTGACAGCCGAGCTTTCAGACAGAACGGTCAATATGAACAACCTCATTCACACTGCTGCTTGCCAGAGCAGAGCTCAGTTCTGCTGTGCCCAGAGGCTGAAGTGATGCGCTGAAGACACTATAGAAAATCTGGTAACACAGCTGTACTAAACCCTGTGTGACACCGCAGCATGCCTCTACACGCATGGCTTCTTTGTCTGCGTCACCTTGACGGCCAGCTGGGGCATGCTGAGTGGAATGTTGATCTCTCTCAGGACGACGTCATGCTGGTCTGTGCCCTGCAGCAGAGCGCTGACTCTGATCAGGTGATGCTCGGTCACACACGAGCCGTAGTGGTCGTACCGCAGCCTTAGCACCTCCTTGTGGGCTGGAGGGGGATAGCAGGGGCGGGGCGGAGGGGAAGCCAGAGCATTGGAATAATGGAAAGATGGTAACAGCAACAACAGTGACAGCTTTCTAACCTAAACTGTGCACATGGCTCATTCAAATGCTCTCACTCAAGGAGCTCATTGTCTCTGCAAATACACTGTGCTGTGGTCTGCTGTGTGACGCTGTGCAGTGCTGTGCTGTGCTGTGTCACGCTGTGCTGTGCTGTGCTGTGTCACGCTGTGCTGTGTCACGCTGTGCTGTGCCGTGTCACGCTGTGCTGTGCCGTGTCAGACTGTGCGGTGCTGTGCTGTTTCAGACTGTGCGGTGCTGTGCTGTGTCACGCTGTGCTGTGCCGTGTCACGCTGTGCTGTGCCGTGCAGCTCACCCCTCTGTGGGGGCACAGTGAGGCTGGCGCTCTTCCTCTGGCACTCCCCCAGGTGCAGGCTGTTGTAGGTGACGGCCTTAGAGGTGATGGTGAGCCGCGCAGGTGCATCCTCCCCTCCCGTGTTCCGCACCTCCACGATCACGTCGAAGTCCGTGCCGTGCACCGCCTGGGCGTGTCTGATGGACAGCTCCAGCTGCCCCGCCCCCCTGCTCAGCTGGGTCACCTTCCGCCCCGCCTTCTCATACACCTCCCGCTCCTTCACCGAGCCTGCCGGAGGCGTGCAGAGAGTTACATTGCAGTGCGTTTACAGGGGTGTGTCTGCGAGAGTGAGGGCTGGCGGAGCGCTGCCGTACCCTCGGGGTATTTGTAGAGCTTAGTGATGTCCTCTCTCTGGTCTCCGTACACGCTCTTGGTGCTGATGTTGCGGCCGACGGTCTGTTTGTTGAGTGAGGCCTGGGAGCGCTGGCCGTCCGCGTGAACGATCCAGTAGGCCAGGTCTGCGTTCACCTCCGAGAAGACGAACGCGGCATCGTACTTCACCCCCACCTCACCCTCTTTGATGGCCTGCACCGGGCACGGCCCACAGCAGTACACCCCTGCAGAGAGGGGCCACAGGAGAAAGGGAAACACGAGGTGAGAGAGAGAAAGTGAATGGTAAAGTGGTGTATTGGACAGGCACTGCCCTCTAGTGGCTGGGCTGTAAGATGGACACTCACCATCACTCCTCTCCTGGGGTGTGGGGTCCAGGACCTGCCAACCATCATAGCCCCCTGGCAGATCCTCCCGGTCCATCCACGACTCCACCCAGCAGTGGAAGTTCCTGCACAGACACAACACAACACAAATTATTGCTGATGTTCAGGAAGTGGAAAAGGATGAAGATGGGAAACTGATCTGAGATCAGGGCGCAGTGAGAAGCTCACCAGATCATGTCCTTTCTGCCAGAGGAAATGTTCTCCAGCTGCTCGTTGTACCAGTAGTCGATGGTGAGGTTGCCGTCGGTGTCGTGGGCGGAGGAGTAGTTAGTGACGCAGCGGGTGGGGATCCCCAGACAGCGCAGCACTGTGAGTGGCCAGAGGGAGATGTTTTACTCACCAAAGTCTCATCGGTGAGGCCCGTAGCCAATCATACTGCCCCAGACACTCAGGTGGCTGTCTCTTTGGGCGTGTCCTCTCTGCCTCTCACCTGTGCAGGCCACCCCGGCGAACACCCAGCACTGTCCGTAGCGCACCCTCTGTGCCCCGCCCTCGCTCCAGCGCCGGAGGATGGGCACGCTCCCGGTCCAGCGAGTGGGCGCTACCCCGTCAGAGTACTCTCCGTCCCAGCGGCCCGAGACCACGCCCCGGTCATCGTTAGCATTCACCTGCACAGGTTCACAAGAGGCTGAGTGAGTCGCCATTCACTTCAGCACTGTGCAGAAAACCAGCATGAACACCAGCAATTACCAACGGCCCTGTGAGGTTCATGCATGTCAGTGTGGTGTGAGTAATGGAGAGGGTCAGAAAGGGGTCTCTTTAATCAGGCACAACCAGAGCTTTTCACTGGTCCAGCACCATTTTCAATGACCAATGGAACAGGCTGATCAGAGGTGAAAAGCAGCAGTTTGGTTGTGACTGGAGCGGTCACATCCCTCTGCTACTGACACATTGACAGAGCGGCTCCCGCAGCATCTTACCACCAGAGGGCAGAAAGGCCTGCAAACCAGCTGCAGTCATTTACATTTACATTTATTTATTTAGCAGACACAGTCAATATGAAGACAGCTTCATGAGGAGTTATGAATCATTTTTAACAGCAGTTTATTTTTCCATATTATTTTGTTCATATCCACACATATGAGTGCCATGTGTCAGCTCTCAGCCTCACCATCGCTGTCACTGTCCTGCTGACGTAGACCGGGTCACCCCGATTTGCCAGGTCCGTCTCAGGGTCCTTCAGTGCCGCTGGGGAGTTGTCCAGGATTTCAAAGCAGATGTCCACCACATCCTTCTCAAACTGCCAGGTAAAACAAAACAGAGAAAAGCTACTACACCACACACGAGGACCAGAGACGAGAGAGCGTCCACAGCTCCACAGAAGCCTGCAGTTGCCCTTTACTTCCTGTATGACACTGTGGTGTGTGACACGCCTCTCTCCGCCTTTCTCCCAGTCTCTCCTGCGCTTCTCTCAGGGCAGGGCGGGACAGGCCCCGCCCCCATTCTGCTCTTGTTTGCCCTGCTGATCTCGCAGCTCTGGGGTGGGATATTGTGCAGGGCGGTTCTGGCAGGCAGAGCGGTCAGACACCCCCCTGTCAGAGAGCTGGCAAAATTTACCCAGCCTGTCACCCACACGCCAGATCTCTCACAGACTGCCCATTCCCAGGGTCCTTCACTCAAGGACAACACACACACACACACACACACACTCGTTCACACACATGCGCGCGTGCACACACACACCCACACACACACACACACACACACATGCGCGCCTGCACACACACACCCACACACACACACACACATTCACACTCACACACACACACACACACACACACACACACACACACACACACACACGCGCGCACGCACACACCCACACACATACACACTCATTCATACACATGCGCGCGCGCACGCACACACACACACACACACACACACACACACACACATTCACACACACACACACATACACACACACACACATTCACACTCACACACACACACACACACACACACACGCGCGCGCGCGCACGCACACACACACACACACACACACACACGCGCGCACGCACACACCCACACACACACACATTCACACACACACACACACACACACACACACACACACACACACACACACACACACACACACTCATTCACACACATGCGCGCGCGCGCACACACACACACACACACACACACACACACACACATTCACACACAGAGTGCCCCTCCTCCTTAGTGACAGGGACACAGCTGTGTGTTTGTGGTCCCAGGTGGGTTACCTGTCCGAAGTTCCAGGGCAGGGAGCGGATCTGGTCCCAGGAGCCCTGATAGAGCAGGCCGTTCTCATTCAGGATGTACTCACGCAGCTCCTCCTCATCGGGCAGGTACACCGGGTCACCTGGAGGTCAGGTACACAGCACAGAACAGGAAATGACCTGGAGTGGAACACTGCCTTCTACCACTCTGATTGGTCTGTTGGACTTGTGTGTGTGTCTGTGTGCATGTGTGAGCGTGCGTGTGTGTGTGTGTGTGTGTGTGTGTGTGTGTGTGTGGTGGTTCCCACCTTTGCACCAGGGGTTGAAGAGCAGGTAGAAGTTTGCGAGTGCAGTTTTCTCCAGGATGTGTCCGTCGGAGGAGAGCAGCACTGCGCTGATGCTGTACAGCCCCACAGGGGCGTCGGCCGGGCTGTGCACCGTCAGGAGCAGCTCACTCTGCGCCCCCTGCTGGCTGAACCACCACTGACCACGCCCCGCTCGCGTGTCCGACACCTTCACCACCATCTCCTTACCTGCACAGTGCAGGGGCAGACACAGGTGGTCACACAGGGGACAGCTAAAGGAAGAGGGTCACAGAACTGCTGCAATCCCAAGCACATCCCAAATGCACGGTTACAGGAGATGAATTTTTAATGATAAAAATGCAACCAAGTGCATTCTATGATGCTTGACATTGAAGGAGTTTAAGGCGACAAGCAATAATCTTTTTCTCTATATAGCACATGACAGATGATTGGCACTATGACACCCGCATAGTAAACATAGGTGTGAATAGAATGTTATGCATGTTATGTATGATTGTTATGTGCTCCATGTACGTATATCTGTTGCCTGGAGCCAATCTGGCATGAGCATGAGTGGATCTGGATACCACCCGCTGACTGTCACCCCCGTTACCTGTAACTGAACTCACCTCCTCACACTCTAGCGGGCTGTCCTGTGAGATTCTTTCATTTAGACAACATTCTCACGACATTGACACGACATTATAGTTGCACTAATAGAACTGTCATTGCAGTAACACATTGTCTGTGCCGGGGATGTGACAGTGCTGAGCCAATCAGAGTGCAACAATACTGCTCGACCAATGGGAAGGGAGAGGAGCTCACCGAGGTGGAGGATGAGGGTGAGCTGGTATTTGGGGGGCAGGGGTGGGGCCCCACTGCACTGCAGCAGCAGGGAGAAGGGCTGTCCCCTCCGAACCAGGAGCCTCTCCCTGTCCATCTCCTCCGTCCGGTGGGCGCGGTTATTCTCCCAGCACTGCAGGTCTATGCCCGTCAACATCTCTGCCAGAGTAAGCGAGGGAGACACCCATTCAGGGAGGGGTCAAAAACACCCCCTTCCACAACATCCACACCCCTCTGAGAGGACAACCACAGGGAGTCTATTACCCACAGCCAAGCAGTACATCCAGGCCCCATCCTGTCCATCTGGGGTGTGACAATGATCACCATGAACGACAAAAGAATAGCTGGCTGCCGGTTTCAGCAGGGATCCCCCAGTGAGTTTAACTACACCATATCAATCAGGTGACTTTCACGCTAATTTTACAAAACAGTCAATGACAGAGTTAGGTAAACTGTCAGACACTATCTGCAGCTCACCTGCCATCATTGTTACCTCATACTCAGAGTAACCTGGCAGTACCTGTGGCTACAGGTATGTGACGTTACTACGGGAGGAATTGGCTGAGAATCGGCTCATTAACAAACACCTCTTTGGAATGATAAAAAGACCAAGGAGCCTCTTTCATGTGTACAGATACAGTGCATGGAATCTGTAGAAAGACCACAGTGACTTCACTTTTCTACCAGTGTAGAAAAGTGCTCTGCTGAAAACACTCACACAGGGAGACTCATGATGGTGAGACACTCAAAATGGTGAACATTATTTAAACTGGGAGCAGAGGAACAGGACAAAATGGCAGCACTCAGGCTAATTTATTCAGCAGATTCTCTTTATATAACATAAGCCTTTCGCTGTCTCCAGCTTTATGTCATAGAGTCGGGGGTAATTACAGCCCAAAGGCTGGCCAGTACAGAGCAGCGCAAACCGCACTGGCCATGACAGATGATCATTATCATTCCTAACTCAACACTGAAGTCCAGCTCCACATACAGAGAAAACCGCACATTCCGATCAATGCGAATCAAACGAACGTACCCACAAGATCCATATGCTACACTGCCATAACCGAGCCCCACAAACCTTACCTGCAGGGTGAGATCTCACCTGTGTGGTCAGGTGTGCCTGTTTCATGTGCTTCCCAGGATTCAGTAAAGAGAATGAACTCCCTGCTTTGAACAGCAGCGCTGTGAGTGTGTGTGAGCTGTGATGAGCAGGGAGAGGTGATGGTCAGTACTCACCGCTGTGGTCAGTCATGCTGCAGTCTCTGCGTGGTGAGTTTGTGCGCGGTTCCTCTCTTTCCTCTCAGCCCTGTGGATCCTCTCTCTTTCCTCTGCTGTGTCCATGAGGACCCTGCTCTTATACTGCTGTGGAATACCCCCCCCCCCCCGACACCACACACACACACACACACACACACACTCACAGCCTCCACAACCTCTGACATCACAGATTTCAGTAGCTCCAGATCTCTGGCCAGCATTGGGATTGGCTGGGTAAATATTCTACCTCACGCAGGGAAGAGAGCTCCAATGTTTGCTATAAGCCGTGTGCTTCCGGGAACCACTGTCCCCCTCTGATCCTGGGTCAGACAGTGGGCTCTTTGTCAGTCAGGGTGGAGTGGGTGGGTGCAAGAGTTCTTCTTTGGTACCGCTCTCCTGAGGTATTCCCGTAACTTGCCTGCATCACGCTTTCCTGTCTCACAATCCGTCACACTCATTCAGGGAGGATTTTTTAATGAGGGCTTTAAATTTATGACATCACACTATTTCAGTTTCAGTCAACTGCGTGGTGAGTGAAGGTATGTGGAAAATAAAACTGTGTTCCACGGTGACGTGTAGGCGATCTGGCACCGGGGCCATGGACTGGCCGACACACACATTTTCTCTGGCACCTTGCGGAGAAATTCAACCCAAACTGCGGCAGCTCTCGGAGACTTTCAGACCTTACACACAGTCATGTCTCAAACACAAAAGATGACTCTACAAAGTCACAGTTTAAAAGAGTGAGAGTTTATTCTCATTTCATTCAGTGCATGGCAGGTTCCTTTTGGCATTCCATTCAAATGCACACATCACGTTTAACTCAAACATGAGACTGTCTGGCGAGCTGCAGCGGGGAACAGACGCTCTGTAACACAGCATGGTTCAGAGGTGAAAACCTAACCCCCTGACTGCACAGGGCCAACTGACAGAAGTGGTCCTTACAACCCGCGATGGCAGTGCAACAGAGCTTGGTGTAAAAGCTGAAAGTGTCACATTGAAGCCTCACACACGTACATACAAGCTGGGATTTCACCTGAGGTGAAGTCGTCCTACCTGTGACAGACACACAAAGGTCAGAGGTCACACAAAGGTGTACAATGCATCTCATCATTGGTGGGCTCCAACTCAGTGCAGTGCAAAAGTGCTAACAAAATAAGCCCTGAAAGATGACTGAATCATCCAGCCAGAGACAGCATTAATCTCTCAGTGCGTTAAATGATTACACTCTCGGTGCGTTAGAGGACAGAGTGGAACACACCGTCCTCAGCGACGTCTGAGCTCATCCCGTCTCTCCAGCTTTTTCAATGACACACCGGGGAATGATTTTTGAAACTATTTAAAACAATAACACAATAAATAAAACTTCTCTCAAAAAGCTTAAACATGCCAACAGCATGGCTCACAGTGCGTTTCCTCCCAGCTCCCCCTTCATACCTCTGACCTGAGAACAGAGGATTGGGCGTTTGGCGAAAACTGGCGCATAATTACCTTGAAAGTCTTGGCTGAATGGAAGACTCCTTTATATCAGAAGCTAAGACCTGGAGGAGGAGATTTCCCTTTTTCATTCTGCTAAAGGTCAATACCCGTACAATACGGACAGCACTGGGTGTCCCCACCAGCGAGAGCACTCAAGCTGATCAAAATGTTCCAAATGGGCAGGACTGGACGGCTCTCAGAATCCTCTTACATTTCCTCATCCTCATCCTGATCAAGATCACCACTGAGGCAGACCAATCAAAGCGCTCTGCTATTGAGGCAGACCAATCAGAGCACTCTGCTTTTGAGGCAGACCAATCACAGCACTGTGCCACAGTGTTTGGAGACCAGACTGGAAAAGGACAGATGGATTTTTTTAACACTAATGACATTGCACCCCCTGTCATAGGACACGTACACAACAACTGGTGAAAACAATGAAATTTCCTCTCCTTGGCAGTCCTAAGCACCATACCCACAGATTGTGTGTCACACAGCTAGAAGTCGTCTGATTGAGTCAGAGGACTGCACAGTGTGTGAACACAGCTGCTCCACACAGATCACTCTGTAAATGTTTACACAGCAGGGCCTGAGTGTCTGGGTGTGAGAGTGTGTTCAGAGTGCAGGTGAGTGTTTCTGCCACGCACCGTGTGTCAGTGTGAGTGTGGGAGCAGAGGAATGAGTCAAAACAAAGAATGGCATGTGTGTGAGTGTGTGTGTGAGTGTGAGTGTGTTTGTGTGTGTGTGTGTGAGAGAGAGAGAGAGAGAGAGAGAGAGTGTGTGTGTATATGAGAGAGAGTGTGTGTGTGTGTGTGTGTGTGAGAGAGAGAGAGAGTGTGTGTGTGTGTGTGTGTGTGAGAGAGAGAAAGAGAGAGAGTGTGTGTGTGTGTGTGTGTGAGTGTGTGTGTGTGTGTGAGTGTGAGTGTGTGAGTGTGTGAGTGTGTGTGTGTGTGTGTGTGTGTGTGTGTGTGTGAGTGAGTGAGTGTGTGTGTGTGTGTGAGAGAGAGAAAGAGAGAGAGTGTGTGTGTGTGTGTGTGTGTGTGAGTGTGTGTGTGTGTGTGTGAGTGTGTGAGTGTGTGTGTGTGTGTGTGTGTGTGTGTGTGTGTGTGTGAGTGAGTGAGTGTGTGTGTGTGAGTGTGTGTGCGTATGTTCTCATGGAGTTCTCAGCAGGATCTCGGTGATCTGGGCCCGGCTGCCGATGCGCATGGGGATTCCGTAGTAGACGGTTCCGGGGGAGACGTACACCAGGCTGTGCTCGCCGACCCGGTACAGCCCGCTGAAGAAGGGGTTCACCAGGTATGCCAGGATGGAGAGGGGGAAGATCTGACCTGCGTGAGTGTGACCTGGGGGAGACAGGGAGGGGACACCCCCGCTTTAAAACACACCCCATTCCCCGTTCACTCAGGTGGGGGCAACGCCCCGTCAGCAGCAGGACTCTACAGGCCACACACATGCTGTGCGGACAACACGTATGGATGGCATTTTATCACAGTCAGAAAAGAGACAGACGGGGACACCGTCTATTTACATAATTCTAGAAGACCGCTGCTATTTTTAGAAAGGTCCAGGAAGTCCACTGGGTTTGCAGTTGCCATGACAGCATGCATCAGCTGTTTGTCTTGTCACTGTGTGACATTTTTTGTCACGAATATTCTTCATAAGTGACTGAGGATTGTGGTATTGTCTTATGGATGGCATAACAATAACCTCGCAAATCAATGATAAGTCACTGTGTTCTGACAGGGGCACTAGATAATTTGGGGTGGCTTCATCTTTGCTGACATGCAGGGCGGACTTGCAGAGCGCTTGACCCGGGGCAGGGGCGGGGGGGTCTGTGACGTGGCCATGAGGAACGCTGGGTTATTCGGGTTTCAGGAACTGGGCAGGCCCCTCCTCCTAATGACACCAAGGCACCATGGCAACTCCCTCCTTCACACTCTCCTGCTAACTGACCTCCATCCCTCCCCTGTGGTGACATCACGTGTTCTGGCTTCTGTCAATCACCAAAAACCTGGCAACAAGGTTCTGAAGTTCAAAGGTCACCTCTGCTAGACTGCAGAGGGTGGAGCTAAAACAGTTCTGATGGGAAAGGCCCCTCCTGCAGGCCTGGCGTCCACACGGTCCCTACTGCAGGAAACAGGAGCCAGCCCCCACGGCCACACACACAGCCGCACACACAGCCGCACACACAGCCGCACACCCGCGCTCACACACAGGTAATTACCACAGGTGCTGCTACACTCATCATCTGTATGATGGTTCAGTCACGGAGAGCCCAGGGTCCTCAATTTAACACAATTTCACATCTTTTCAAATAGCAACGTGCCTCCAATTATGATAACAGACAGTGTAAAGTCTGCACAGTTTTGGGGACAGGGTAATCCTTCAGCCCTACAGACATGTGATTACAGTGACTGTACCCATCAGAAGGGAGGGTGAGGAAAGTGAAACACTGGCCTGAATGACCTGCATGACAGAGTTCATTCACACGCCTAGCGGAAGTTACGCACAGAAATTCCATTTAAACTCCCAGGCTAAATGTGTGCCGTGTGGCATGAGGAAGGCTGGTGCCTGGTGGGACTGTGCCAGGGAGGGGAGGGCGGCGCTCTGAAGGCCGCAGCTCCGCATTCTTCACAACGTTAAAATAATCCCTCGGTGGGAGGTGTGTGCAGCCGACACAAAAAGCATCATTCAGCCTCGGGTTCCTCACACGTCTGTGTCAACCAGGAAATATAAACACCTGCCGTTTGGCAGAACGGGAGCAGTTCTGAGTGGCTGGCTCCACCCTGGCTGTGCGGGGGGGAGGGGGGGGGGGGTACAGGCATGATACCCTGAAAATACCAGCCTGTTTGGGACAGACCAGGAGAATGAATACATTATTTTACAGCACTGGATGCCAGCAAATTCAAAGGAGAGAAGAAATATGAAGCCAGACGATTTGGTCAACAATCTTACAGGACTGTAAATAAGAATGTGGGGAGTGTGGGGAGTGTGGGGAGTGCTTTAGAGGGAGGGTCCCTGTGCCCCCCCCGCCAGGCTGCTCAGGGTGCAGACGCCTCCGTCAGCACGGGCACAGAGCGCAGACAGGAGAGCCAAAACGGCACACTAAGGGGAACCGCTGCCCCTATGATAACAACGCCCAGGGTCCCGTCCCAGACAGAGAACAGGGTAAACACAGGGATGCTGAGGGTGAGGCTGAATGCCATCTGAACCCTCCTACCTGTACAGACCGCACCCCCTCTGTACCTAACGGTTTTGCGTTTGGTTTTTTCCAACATTTACTTTGTTCCTTTTTTGTTACTGCATTTCACTGTATTTTTGACATGTGTACATACTGAGACCTTACTGCTGAATCTCTGGAATGTTCCATGGTTACAGCTGTGAATGTTTTTACTGCAGGGATTCAACTGGGCAGAAACAGCAGCTGAACGTCAGCTCCTCCACACGGCACACCTGTGGAGATGCTACCTGAGGGCACCTGGCCCACACCTCCCCCCGTTGGGAGATTCGGCAGTGCCCCCCCGTACCTGACAGCACCAGGTTGATGTCGGGCCTCTCCTGCAGGGCCTGGCGGGCGGCGCGGGGCTGGTGGGCCAGGAGGATTATGGGTAACTCTGGAGCGCACCCTGCCAAAGCTGCCCGCACATCCATCCCATGTCCTGGATACCTGCAGACACACCCAGCACATCACCACGGTAACGCGGAGAACACACCATCATCATCCCAATGCAGAGATCAATCGCCATCACCATGGTAACAAGGAGATCAACCGCCATATCCATGGTAACAAGGAGAACCCCCTGTGATAACCCTGGTACTAAGACTACTTTCATCATCACAGCCACGAGGGGATGGAGCCCACATCCCCATGGTAACTGTGTTATTAATACAGAATCCTCCCCCCGTCGCCACAGCGACTCGGAGGCCATCACCCGTGGCCTGACTGTGCTGCAAAGGCTGATGGGAGGCCCTCACCTCAGCATTCGGGCCTCCAGGTCGTCCACCCCTGCCAGGCAGATCCAGTCTTGCGGCCTGTCGGCCCGGGACACGCGGGCGTGGCTGTTGTGCAGGGGCTGGATGCTGAGGGACCGCAGGTGGGAGAACCAATGCTCCACATCTGCCGTGTAGTAGTCATGGTTACCTGCGGACAGAGGGGGAACAGTGATGAGAACATTCCACACGAGAGGGAGCAGCTCGAGACCCAGAGATGACATCACACCCACCCGTGACGAAGTAGGAGCCCAGCCTGGACTTCATGCGCCGCAGCGGCTCCGAGACCGTCAGCAGCCGAGACACCTGGGAGTCCGTCAGGTCACCTGCGATGACCACCACATCTGCGGAGAGACACAAACCCCAAAACCTCTCTTCAGCAGCTGGACATAAACAAGCTGCTAAGTTCATTTTACCATTTACTTTTCTCATTTTACCCTCTTCCCACAGAGACAATGCTATTAATGTGCTCTACTTTTCAGCTGCTGGAATTGTCAGTTGTTTGAATATGACCACTGTTCTTCCACAATAACGCCTAAAACTACGCTACATTGCTTATCTCTGGTTTTACAACACCACCGTAGGCAAAGCAGTTTAAAACCGTCTCCTCAGAGCAGCGAATTAGCGGTACCTGCTTCCAGCTCGTTCACCATGGACACTATGAGCTCCAGCCGCGACCGCCCCACCGTGGGGCCCAGGTGAATATCCGACAGCAGCACGATTTTAAGGTTGTTGAGGGAGGGGGGCAGTTTGTCCAGGGGAACCTCCACGCGCACAACCTCGGGAGGCAGGGAGGCGTTCCTCAGTCCCAGCACCGTCAGGGCAACGGTCATTAGGATGGCCAGGATCGTTTGCCTGTTATTGGGGGTGGAGGAGACTGCGGCAGGTCCGGCGATCGCCGAGGGCTCGGACCGGGCGGATGAGGCGCCCCGCGTGAGGAGTTTATGACACTGCCCCACGCAGCCGAAGGCGAATAGGAAAAACACCAGGATGATGTAAGCGCCCAGACAGGTGTAGCTCACCAACGCCAGCCAGTACGGCTCCTCCGCCACCAGGTAAAACATGGTCAGATAGCTGGAATGGGCGAATACGAGAAACAGTAAAACCACGATCCGCCAGCACTGGGCTACCCGGAAAGGCAGCCATCTGGACCGGGTGAAACCCGTTACGGTCCGCTTCCAGATGTAGAGCGATCCGATGAGCAGGAAGGAATTGACCAGCAGCAGGAACTGCACCCGGAACAGCTTGGCTCGGGTGTCCATGTCCACGGTCTCAGATAAAAGAGTCCGGGAAATCAGCATGGAAAAAAACACGACTCCCGAAGCAATGGCCACTTTCACTTCCACCGAGAGCTTCCCCAGACCGTACATGGTCGCTCCGTTTATTACGTCGCTTCCCAGTGGCAGGTTAACACACAAACGCCAGCAGAAAGCTTCACTGCAGCCACGGCGAGAAGGTGGTTAGCTAGTGCGCTTTCTCCAGCACTTTGTCCCCTACCGACGATAGGAGAGACGCTTTCATCATGTCCCGCCGCCTGCGCGTCCTGAGCGGCTTATCTGCGCTGGCTGAGCGGCAGCCGATCTACTTCCGCACGCCGCGGATCAGACCCACCGGCACGGCCGTGCAGCGAATCCGCTGCCGCATACAAACATACACAACATACACATCGTACACAAGCTCAGAGCCCGGCATACTGTCCAGCAGAAGGTAACCAGTGGCCGTATAGGCCAGCACACATTTACTTTTGGTTACATTTCACACAGAACATAACGAAGAACATTAACGTGTTTCCCTCACGTCAGGATGGCCGAGCGGTCTAAGGCGCTGCGTTCAGGTCGCAGTCTCCCCTGGAGGCGTGGGTTCGAATCCCACTTCTGACAAATATTTTCAGTAACCTATCAATTACTTTGTCCAGTGTTATATTAATAAAAAAAGTTTGCCGAGGCGAGCAGTTAAGTGAAACTTTTTTAACTAACAAACCTAATATGTGATTTTGGGATGTAACACGTTACGTCTTTATACATAAATTTTTATTCACTCAAAAGCTTGTGTCAGAAGTGGGATTCGAACCCACGCCTCCAGGGGAGACTGCGACCTGAACGCAGCGCCTTAGACCGCTCGGCCATCCTGACCCTATGGAAAGAGCGCTTTTCTCTGCTACCCAACCTGGTAAGACAACAAACAGCGTTGTAAAATACACAGGTTAGCCTAGCTAATAATATGCACTAACTAACCAATAATGTGAGAAATAAAAAGTTTCCCTCTTGCATCCCGGGTTTTGTCTAAGCGGGAGGGATGTGCTAGTACAGCTGGTGCAGCTACGGTAGAGTGAGGGAGGGTTAGTCGGACATGTAGATGCAAATTTTTATGACTGCGGCGAAGCCACGTGTTTCCCAGGAACTGCATGATGACTGCGAGGAACACAACGTCATGCAATATCGTTTCATTTCCAGCATTCAGGAGTATAAACCTGCCGCGACTGAACCTTCAGCCGCTGCCTGACGCCTACGTGCTCATTGCTCGAGTTCCTGTGTGACGGCACGACCCGCATCAGAAGCAGATGTGTGGTCCGATACCCCGGCCCCCGGGCCCGGACCCGCACCCCGTGCAGGTGCAGCGAACGGCCACAGAGCTGCACATTGCGAGCTGACGTGCCGCCAGACACCGTGCGAGAAACATGCCGTGCAGGCGATGCTATCAGTTCACCAGTGCATACTGAAAACAAGTGCACTGCTGTGCAAAAGTTGCCTGTTTGTTGATTGTCTTATTACTGTTCCTTAAGGACATTATTTTATATACAGTATATAGTATATATTTTTAAGGTACAGTAGGCTATACTCAGTTCATCCGTCTTAGATAGATCTGTGGGACTCCAGGTAGGCTCTTTATTACGCTTTGGATAGCACACCTTAAAGCTGAGCCGTTTTCTCTCCATTTCCTCTTTTGTGTGGAAATAAAACTCTGTATCCATCTTGTTACCCATTTAAGAATATATACATATATGCATTTGAGTCCTGAATGTAAGACTGATGCAAATTTATGGTGTACTACATATGGCAATGATTCATAATGATTTTACAACAGTAGGGCTAATTGTTGATCAGTTAAATGTATAAAATCGGTAACTTGATCAGTTTGTAATGATATTCAGACAGCCTGTAAGACGGTTCGCACGGTTCACACAGCGCAAACATTTCGGTTTATCCAGGCAGGGCTAAACCACTTCGCCACTTTCTTTCAGAAATAGAGAATTCTCAAAAGACCATTTTATGCGCTCAATGCCAACCTGGTATTTATTAAAAAGTACAATTCTTCTCGCTTTGTAAATAAATAAAATCAGTTCGCTAATGAGTTAATTGCAAAAGCATTGGTCCTTGACAGGAAGCATATCAAAAGTCATTGGTCTAATTATTATGCCTGGGCCGAGGTCCAGCGCAGCGACGGTGTGTAATAGGAGAGAGCGGGTCGCTTGCTGAGTGACGAAGACCGGCCTCCCGGGGGAAGACGGGGAATTCCTGATTCCTCAGAGCCTGTTCAGGGAGGTCAGATCCTTTGAATTTAATCCTCTGAGCTGCAGCTTCAACGAGAAATGGATGTCTGGATGTGAAAGTTATTGATTATATAGTTTGTGGCCATAAGGCTGCGAAATTGATATTATAATTAAATAATGTACAATAATATTGGTATTGTACTCTTATATTAAAAGAATACAACTATTTTTAATGTTATTGGTTACATACTGTGTAACTTAACATAGTAAAAAGTGCAAAGATATGGTGACGCTTGAAGGTTTTTTGTAACAAGTGAGATGAAGCAGAAACAGGCGAAACTGCGACAGTACAGAGCTTTGCTCAGTTTGTCCACACAGCCCTGCTGTTTGCCAGATCTTCCGCTTTTGTCTCGACAGTGCTCCTAGTGTCAATATTTGTGCTCTGAGGTCGGGAGGTGGAAATCTCGGTGTGCAAGTTTCTTCAGCATAATTTCTCAGGATGATAAAGTCTCTTTAAAGACTTTAATGGCTCTGATCTCGGGAAACGCAGTATGTGGGCACCCAGCCAGCCACGCTGCTCTCTGCACCTGGGGCTGAAGTGAGACCTTGACAAATACCCCTTTGCCCCCCAGTGTACAGACCAGCCGCTCTATCGCTATGTTAACATTTAACACAGGTGAGTGCCCTGAGCCAGCCAGTGCACTTAAAACCTCGTGATGTGAGTGTGTTTGAGAGAGAGAAATAGAGAGGTACAGAGAGAGAGAGAGACAGAAAGAGAGCGAGGGAGAGGGAGAGAGACAGAGAGAGAGAGAGGGAGGGAAAGAGAGACAGAGAAAGAGAGAGAGGGAGAGAGAGAGAGACAGAGAAAGAGAGCGAGGGAGAGGGAGAGAGACAGAGAGAGGGGGAGGGAAAGAGAGACAGAGAAAGAGAGAGAGGGAGAGAGAGAGAGAGAGAGAGATAGACAGAGAGAGAGAGGGAGAGCCGAGAGACACCTGTCAGACTGGAAAGAGGAGCCCGGGGGTGGTGTCTCCACCTGTAAAACCAGCCTGTTTCCTGGATCTACATCTCTGCTCTCCACCAGTGGACTCAGACAGGAGGAACTCTTCTCTCGTTTGTTTTTTCTTTTCTGGGTTTAGTCGGGCGCTACCTGACCAGGTGAGCAGTGATGGCGGAGTTTCCGGCCAAAGTGAGCACGGAGACGAGCTCTCCCCAGGCGGCCAGCGGAGGCGGCAGGTTCCACAGCTTCACCTCGCGTTACATTTCCATGGACATGAGCTTCATCAGGACTGTCCCGGCCGTGCTGATGCTGGTGGAGATCGTGAGTGACACCTCCTCTCCCCCCCCTCTCTCTCTCTCTATCGCGTCAGACTGCGTCTCTCTGTGTGCCCAGCCTCACCTCGCTGGTGAGGAGAGCCTGTCCCATGCCCAGATGGGCAGGAGTAGGAGGGTAGGAGGGTTTCTCTTTGTTTTGTCACAGTTATTACCTGTGTTAGCAGTTCTAGCAGAGGCAGTAGACAGGTTGTGTGTAGAAATACTCATATTTTGGCAGCGTTCCCAGATAAAAACGTAGTAAATAAACTTGTCTGTGAAATGGTGGTCCGGTGATAAACCTGGAGCATGGTTTGTCATTTGATTTCACTGATCACTTAGGGTGGGTAACAGGGCAGGACATATGTCTAATGTTTACCCAGTAAGAATGATAAGAGTCAGTTAAAACCCTCACAGAGCTGACCTCTGCCTCATTTACAAGGGATGGTGTAAAGGTGTGACCTCATTGTGCAGGTGACTGATTCTCTCAGGTGTGTCTCTGTGTGCTCTTCCCTGTCACTGCATCACGTGTACTGTTCCGATATTACCTGGAGTGGGCGTGGCAGCGCCTGAACCTCTGGGGTACAGATTCTCAAACTCTGTCCTTCACTGCGTGGTTTGTTTTTCGGGAGGGTGAGTGGTTTACCTCGATCACTCCAAACACACAGAGGGTCAGCACAGGCCGAGAGCCGATCCTCTGCTCTGACAAGCACACCTGTGTGAACAAAAAGGCCTTTAATAATGCAGGGGAGATAACGCACAGGGCCATGCCTCTCGGGGTGGGGTGGGGGGGGGGCAGAGGCACAGGTGAACTCGCCTGCCAACGGTCACTGTGCTGTCAGGGTTCTGCTCTTTAATATCACCACAGAGCCCTCCTGACTGCTCACAAACAGCATTATCCCAAACCAGAACAGCCAATTTCCCTAGCAACTGTTACTTCACTGCTGACAACCTTTTGTTTACCAAATGTTCCTCATGCAGGAGAGGAAGGCTAACAAAATCATTTGCATTGACCACCATTATTTGCATGTCTATTGTGCTGAATAAAATGCAGCATGATGTCATTGCCTGTTAATGATGTCATTGCCTGTTAATGATGTCATGGCCTGTTAATCTGATGGCAGCATTCCACTGATGTTCCTGATGTGAAAGAATAGCATCAGACTGAGGAAATTTCACAGCATTTCCTTCTCAAAGAGATTGTGTGTGACATGTCTTTAGGTGCAAAGCGGAAGAGGGCTTTGAGTGGTTGGTTGTTCATGGTCACACACACTATAGGACTGTCCCAGGAGAAGAGAAATGCCTTTAAAAGGCTGTCTGTCATGGCTCCTGTAACATGCAGTGTGTGTGTGTGTGTGTGTGAGTGTGTGTGAGTGTGTGTGTGTGTGCGTGTGCGTGTGCGTGTGCGTGTGCGTGTGCGTGTTTAGCCTGCAGGTGGTAATGTGGTCTAAAGGCAGTGCTCATTGGGTGAGAAGCTGACCGTCTGACAGGTCACCTACCTGTCCATCACAACCGCAGACATGCCAAGGGGCGGAGTCACAGTCTCGAGTCACGTTGTTTTAGGGTGCACTGGGTCATCAGGATGCTCTTGCACATTCACCCCTAAATGATGTTTCGCCTGTCGTCCCGCTGTGGACACATTTGGGGGTACAGCTAAGTGGGCGATAATGGGAGAGGTGTCGGGTGTCATTCGTTAGGTAAGCAGGTAAACCGCGGAACATGATCCCTGTTGAATAATAGATCTCTTTAAAGACGGGCATCGTTTCAGTCACCCTTTCTCTGACAGACACGCAGAGTGGAGCTGTTTAACAGCCCTGCGTATCTTTAACACCATCAAACTGCCCTGCGCTGCCCACACTCCAGTACTGCCCTGAAAACAGACCATCACCCCTCACAGCTGTGCTTACAGCAGCTGCTAAACCCCACCCGAGCCCACTGACCTCAGCGCCGTCCCAGCCATCTGCCCCCTGCCCGGACATGACTTTCTCTTACCCTGCTTCAACCTGACTCTGGTTCTGCATGACTCTGGTTCGAGTTCTGGTTCTGGCTCAGTGTGACTCTGGCTCTGGTTCTGCCTGACTCTGGTTCTGTTGCGCAGGGCCTGGGGCTGTTGGTGTGGGCCCTGATCGCCAGCAGCAGCTACACCCAGATCCCGGCCTACGGCTGGGTGATGTTCGTCAGCGTCATGTTCTGGCTCCTCACCATCGTCCTCTTCCTCATCCTCTTCCTCGGCATCCAGAACAAGATGAGCTTTGTGCCTTGGCCTTTAGCGGTAAGAATGCCCGATCTGCTCGATCAGTCCGTCTCACACACACACACACACACACACACACACACACACACACACACACACACACACACGTGTCCACACAGACCCACACACTAGCAGATCTACTAAAACAATGACAAAAGGGAAATGTGAAAGATTACAGCATGGTATAAAATGCCTATGGCATAATGGCATTATGCCTATTAAACCCAACACCTTAAATATTATGTACTGATAGTAAGACGTGTGAAAGACATTTACGTGCTGTGACACAATGAAAGGTTGCTTTGCTGCTGTGACCTGCTGCTGGCTTGTATGGGATGATCTTGTGTGCAAAGTGATTCACTCTCCCCCACTCTCTCTCTAACAGCTGCTGGTCTTTAACATCATGGCAACACTCTTCTACCTCACTGCTTTCATCACCAACGCTGCGTCAGTGTACAACAGCCCACAGGGGGCAGCAGCGGTGAGTGAAGCCTGACTCTCCCCTCCTGTCAGACTCTGCCCCCAGCCTGGGGATAAACCCCGCCCCCGGGGGTGGAGCTTCTCTGTGCTGTGATCTGTATAGTCGAATCAGTTGACTTGGCCCTCCATCCCAAAACACTGTGATTGGCTCAGCATGAGTCACCGATGACACATGGTAGCTCCACCATGATCTTACAATGCCTAACTCAACCCAACTAGTGAACTGATTTGTTTCGGTTGAGCCAGAGTAGGGACCATCTAGGCTCTCCTAGATTTGAACCTGTATGTCCCCTGCAAGGCACAGCATGGGTGCCCAGGAACACTGATATTAGTGAACTCTCTGAAATCCCACTTAATGGGCTATGCTGGAACTCTGACAGCATCCTCACAGGCAAAACTCCCTGTAACTGACCACCTACTCCTCATCAGAGGCATTAGGATCATCTGCAGGACCCCCCCCCCCCCCCCCCCCTTGCTGCCAGAGCGATAGACTCCTCCCTCTCCTTCAGTCTCCCCCTTTTACAGACCACACTGAGTCTGATAATGACACACAGCCCGGAGATGCCAGCCTACAGTGCTCACCCTGCGGTAGCAGCTCCACTGATCTGTACCATATCTAGATCGCTCCCATCTACTATATCAACTAATCCTCAAACTGTAAGAATCAGTGAATCTGAGCAGCATCAACTGAATAACAAGACCTTTGCCTGAGAGACATAGTGCTACAGTTTTGACATGAAAGAATGGATATCAAACATCTTACCCAACATTTTAATTTGGTGGTGTGTCCCTTTAACCAACCCTCCCTCCTCAAGCGTGTTTCCGTGGTGACGGATGCCGGGACAGGTGGGGAGAGTGACAGGCAGGCGGGCAGGGCAGTGAGTCACAGCGCAGTGAACCGCAGCTCCGCCCAGTCCTGCTGCAGTGTGTCAGCAGGTGAAACACACTGTGAAAGGGGTGCGCCTGCCTCACCTCCCCACCCCACACAAACACAGCTCCACGGCACGCTCTTTAATGCACACACTGCTCCTTGCTACGGGCGCACCTGTGACAGGTACAGTCTAGAAGGTGACTCAGTTCAGACTCCACCTTTGTACCTTTCCCCAGTGAGCAGAAACACACTGCTATCACACCTTCCAACACCTAACAACACTCAGCCAGTGCACCAAAACACACTCCCACCCCAAACACACAGCAACATAAAGGCACTGTCTCACACACTCACACAGCACAGGAGGGAGGGAAGGAGAGAGAGATGGAGAGAGGGAGAAGGAGAGAGAGGGAGGGAGAGAGGGGGAGGAATGCAGCCCTTTGCACACCTCCCTGGGCAGAGTCCACAGCCCGTTTGCACAGCAGCACCTGACTGGCCTCTGCCCCCATTACACTACAGTCATTTAGCAGATGCTCTTATCCAGAGTCACTTCCAGCACAACAGAGCATAAGTGTATGCATTCAATTTAAAGGAGCAACAGTGTCAGACCAGGCTAACACTCCCAGACCAGAGAGTGTGAGTGTAACAGCTACCTGGAAGGGCTTATCTCCTTATTTACAGGCCTGGGGCTCATCACTAACTTACACTCAGCAAGGAAATCAGAAGCCAGGGGACACCGATCCCAAACACCCCCACTGAAGGAGGAACAGCAGTTACTGTGGGGGAGGATTAAACTCTTACTATGCCAGCTATGACCATGTGACGGTGTGTGAAAAACAGCGCTGTTTAGGGCAGGTACTGCTGCTGATATACACACTAACCTGAACTGCAGGTTGGCTGTAGAGTCGTCCTTGTTTTTATGGTGTGGGAGCCCATGTGCTCTGTGCTGTAAGCTGAGAGTGGGAGGGGGTTCGGATTGCAGCTCAGCGAACAGGACAGCTCTCTCCACAGGGACACTGTGGAATGCATGCTGTGGGGAGATCATCTGAGCTCTTCCCGAAAATGCCCCAGAGAGCAAAAGAAACTTGGTGATCAGTAACTCATTTCAATGTGTGAAATCACCTGTGCACAGCAACATGCATGTCCTGTGGATCCTGACGTTGTATTCCCTCCCCCCCGCTCCTCCTCTCTGCCCCCCCCCCCCCCCCCGCTCCCCTTCCTCCTCTCTCCAGTTCTTCGCCATTGTGGTGACGCTGGCGTATGGAGTCAGCACCTTCTTCGCCTTCACATTATGGAGGGGTGACGGGGGCAACGCTGCCACCAACACAGTGCCGGCATAGACACGCCCCCCCCCCGCAGCAGGACCCCCTGCCTGCACCCCCACGCACCCCCCGAACCCTCAGACCTGCACACAAACCACCCAGCTGATGGCACAAGGACAGAGACAGAAACCCTACAGAGACCTGTGAGTCGACCCGGGTCGTCTGTCTGGCCAGCGCTGACTGCTGTAAGACTGTGAAGAGGTCAGTGCAGGAGAGGGAGCCTGAGCTGGGACGGCAGCAGCAAAAACACCCTCAGCTCCACCTGTGACCCCACCCACACTCACCTCCACCTCCAGCTCCACCTGTGACCCCACCCACACTCACCTCCACCCTCAGCTCCACCTGTGACCCCACCCACACTCACCTCCACCTCCAGCTCCACCTGTGACCCCACCCACACTCACTTCCACCTCCAACACACCCCCACCTATGTCCTCATGTGGCAGAAATAAACTCAACGTTTAATCAGGAGTCAAATACACACACGTGTACACACACAACCCCACACACACATTCACACACGCACACACACTTAAAGAGTATTCACAGGTGTGGAAGAGACTGTGCAGCTTTGCACTGTGCTGTAATAAAGAGCAGCGATGGTTTATAGGTTTTTATAATATTCCTACTTTCAAAGCAAAGATCACAAACTGCTGTACTGTACTGATGCCCAAAGTCTGTATTGTTTAAAAATGACAGTGTGATTTCAAAAACTTGTTGGATTCTGTTTATTCCAAATAAATCCATATTTACAGAAGACACTGGCAGAAGCAAACATTAAAACACTAAGAATTAAATACAGCAATATTTATAAAAGTGGCTCAAACCAACAGGACACAGAGACTGCCAGCCGTGTGGGACGGAGGTCAGTGAGTCAGTGCTACAGAGGTCCTTTCGATCAGACCGCAGCAACGGGCTGAAACAGTGAATGAAATTAATGAAACGGTTAAAAATGAACCTCTCACTGCAACCACAGTGGTGCGAGATCTACCCCAGTCCCCTCTAATTACACCACCGTGCACATCACAGCACTGTGAGAGCAGGCCGAGTCTGCAGGCCGAGTCTCCTCCCTGCAGAAACCCCCGCTTCTGAATCCCCGATGCCCCCTAACGAGCAGCCACTGGACACAGACACGGCAGAACCGAAGCATCAGTCACTCCTGTTAAACAGCACGAAACACTGAAGACTAGCACTCTCCACAGACACACAGAAACTGATGCTACGCTTAACCATCACACAGTCCCCAAACCCCCACCCCCCAGCCAATCACGCGCCAGGACCAGGAATGACGTCATCTCTGTGTGTGGAGCCACCTGCCCTCACCTGACACAGGCAGCAGGTGTCAACAGCAAGACTCACTTAGAACAAGGTAATCCGGTGAACAGTTTGAAAATGGAGTGAAACCCTCTTGTATGTGTGTGCGTGTGTATGCGCATGTGGGGGTGTTCCCTCCGAGCCGTTCTTGGGGGGTCACTGAAGTCGTGATGTCGTGCACGTGGTGAAGGGGACAGAGGAGGCGGGGTTTAAAGACTTAACCACCAATCCTGAGCTGAGATCCAGTCCTCGGCCCTCCCGCTCCTGCAGACACAGAGTGAAGCAGTGAGACCTGCACTGAGCTGACTAGGCCACTAGAGGGCATTGCTGCTGTAGCTCATCCAGACTGGCTGCTCTTCAGGATAATTACAGCAACCTGCTTGCATTCAGGATGATTAATTCAGGTTTCTATGATTAAAAACCACGATAAACTTCCACAGCTTCACCATGTCACAGTCTTCTCACAGTGGGAGCTTTAAAGTCAGATTACTGACAGCCCTAAAGTGGCCAGTGAGAAGCACATCCACGTTTTCCTCCCCAAATCTTTGCATTTTGTTCACTGCTTTCACAATGTTTTGGCTCCTGAGAGGAGTGAGTCACCGACAGAGACTGGGACGGTCTGAGCTCCTCAGGATCAGGGTGGCTTTCCACAGTCAGTGTTTATTCATCTCTGCACTCTGACGCCCTCTAGTGACTCACAGTAAGAAAACACTTAAAAAGAGCTACAGCAACACAAAAGAGAGACTGCTAGTTTTACTCACAGCTCTGTAGTCCACGAACATTTCTTTGAAGGCAAGGAAGTCAGTGAAAGTAAGCAGCATGTCAAAGATATCCCCAGAGACTTCATCTTTGTGCTGCCTAAGGGAGAGACACAGAGATATGAGTGACTGTTACCAGCTCATAATCAGTTTTATTACATGTTATTATATATTTAGAATCAATATTTACAGTCTATGATGAGTTAATTAGTTACCTACAAATTCCTATCTGTGTGTTATATCTGAAAATATATTTATATCTTTATGTCTTACATCTGAAAAGCTGAAATTTGTATGGTTATGTTAGTGTTAGCTGAGACCCATCTATAAAGCCAACAAAGCAGTTTGAATTTGAATTTGATAGAGGGGGGGGGTGTTTATGATGAAAAGAAAAACTTCAATCACAGTCCCTTCTTTACACTGGACACGTACATCAGCCATGTCTAAGATGTGGCCATAAATATAATTACTGCTCACAGAGGTATCGGACCACAGAGGATGTTTTGTGTCACAGGGAATTTTACTGAGATAAAGAAGGTGCAAAGAGACTTGGACCTCACTGAGACACTAGCAGTGTGGAGCAGCAGTACGGAGCAGCAGTACGGAGCAGCGGTTAGAGCAGCAGTGCGGAGCAGTGGTCAGGGCAGCAGTGTGGAGCAGCAGTGTGGAGCAGTGGTCAGAGCAGCAGTGTGGAGCAGTGGTCAGGGTAGCAGTGTGGAGCAGTGGTCAGGGCAGCAGTGTGGAGCAGTGGTCAGGGCAGCAGTGTGGAGCAGTGGTCAAAGCAGCAGTGTGGAGCAGTGGTCAGGGCAGCAGTGTGGAGCAGCAGTGTGGAGCAGTGGTCAGAGCAGCAGTGTGGAGCAGTGGTCAGGGCAGCAGTGTGGAGCAGCGGTCAGAGCAGCAGTGTGGAGCAGTGGTCAGGGCAGCAGTGTGGAGCAGTGGTCAGGGCAGCAGTGTGGAGCAGCGGTCTGGTCAGTGTTAAATGAAATGGTGAAGGTGGTTGTACTCACTGCAGTGAATGAATGAATGAGTTCATACTGAATCCTGGGATCCTCTCCTCCAGCTGCTGCTCAATGTGCTTCTCAAGCAGCTCAATCTGAGGGGGTGAGAGTGACAGCTGTCCATCATTCTGAGTGTGCAACTGTCAATGACTGAGGGGGTGTGTGTGTTTATATGCGTGCATTTGTGTGGGTGTCTGTAAGTGTGTATGCACACAAACAGGCATACATGTGTGTGAGTTTGCAAGTCCTATGTGCACGCATGTAAGCTTCTACAACTCAAATTCACACTGATGATGGATCTGAGCAGCAATGTCTCTGACTGTGCGTGTGTGCGTACGCATGTGTCCTTACTGTATTTCAGTGCAGGTAACTCACATATTCATTGAAAATGGGCATGTAGCTCAGCTTGTTCTCCTCTGAGTCTTCGAACTCCAGGTAGTATTTCTCCATGAAGCTCTGCTGCAGCTGCTGGAAACGCTCCTCTAAGGAGCAGAGGAAAGAGCACCAGCCTGAACACCGTCCTTCCTGAATCAACAGAACTCCAAACCGCACACTTGCATACTGGGTACTTTTGCACTTATCATTTAGTAGTATGCTTGGAAGTGCATATCTACCACCATGCATGCAAGCTGCAAGAGACACAAAAACTGCAAGATTTGGAATGGAGGTATGGATGGAGTAGGCTTCAATGCACACTGCGATTATTACTGCTACCAAGCATGTTTCCACGTGAAGCAGTGCCACTGTACCCAGCCGCCTCAGAATGTCCGTCTGCCCCGAAAATGTCTTGTGATGTAATACAGCGCTGATGTCACGCGTCTGTGGGTCTCTCTGTACTCATTTCCTGCACAGCAGACTTTCCACAGGCCCCACTTCCTGCGGCCACAACCCACAGCTGGCTCTTACTGTGCAGCACATTCAGCAAGCATGACTGGCCACGAAGTGCACTGACACATGTTATTATGGACAGTGCGGTACACACGAGATGTCATGCTGTGATCATCAAAACAAGAAGCACGCATTGGCTGCACTCAAAATTCACTGCAAAATAAATATGAGCAGTTTATTGGCACAGTTCAGAATACAAAGAAGTTAGCATCTAGACAGCAACTGTTTATTTGTTTTAGGCACTAAACAAACATATGTCATTTGATGTTACAAAAATTGTCACAAAAGTTTATTTGGCAGTTGCAGTATTTTTGAGAACAAAATAATGCTATATGCAGCTAGCTAGTCTGGCTAAGAGTCAAAGTCTGAGAGCGAATAATGACACAGAAGTGCACTTACACGTGATGTGTCCTGTATACTTACACATTTTTTTAAACATACTTAATTAAGCTAAACTTACTTAATTAAAGAATGTGTAGGCAGCACGCCAGTGTGCACCCGCGGCGGCACTGAGGGTGCACACACAGCCCCACACTCACCCATGATGATGTCCTCGATGTTCCCAATGACTGTATCAAACGCTGCGTCTGCATCAGAGGAGCTGCGGGCGATGAAGACCCAAGACACAGAGCAATGAGGAAGGCCAGTACGACCACATATATTCTATTATGACCAGATATTCAGCTCCTGCGTTCCTCCTGCGCTCGCTTCCCGAATGTTCATAACGAGTCCACTAATCACTGCAACGGTAGATTTAACAACAGCAGAGGAAGAGTTCAATATATCTGGATATCCGCATATCATATCTGCGGTATGATTGTCATAATCACACCAAGCCATCATCAAGTACTTCCTTAATGACATTCCACATCCAGAAAAACTCCCAGACCCATGATCAGGCACTGTGTGCAGACTTTACCGGAGAGACTGCTCCTCATATAAACGATTTATATCGAACTATAACTCACAGATAAACTGCTATGATTGTAACCTAATCACACACTAGCCTTACTTGGAAACTGCGAAGTCCTCCTCCAAGGCTTCCATCTCCACCGTGTTCTCCCCGGCGTCCAGAATATCTTTCATAAATCAAGTACATCATGAGCAACAATTTGATAAATATCGTTCAGAAGACAAATGCAGTGATTACAACATAACATGCATTTCCAGGTGGCTTGCCTGATGAGATGGATAGCTTAGAATCCCAGACAGGACAGGTACCTGTAACTTAATCACTATTAACCGATTAGTGACCGACAGCAGTGCAGTGCTATGACACGCCGCTTCAAAGCAACAATTATTAGCTAACGTTAGCCAGTAAACGTTTAAACTAAACACAGACTAACATTAGTGCACACGGTACAGTGCAGCGAATACGGAACTCCTGCACACAAAAATGCTCACGAACTGTCCCATTTCTTTTTGTTTGAAACGGATGCCCATTATTAACGCTTTGGACAACGAACTAACGACAGCTAACTAGATTAGCTAGTCAACCCCGCCGCTTTAAGAGGACTCACAGACATGCTTGTTTCCTGCACTAAATTTGAATAATAAGTATTTCAGTTGCAGTAGACAGGAAATAGATTAGATACCGATTTGTAAATTCATACTATACGATGATCTTACTTCTCTCTGTCGTCGCCATCGTCTTGCTTCTATTACGACTTGCTTCTCATACAATCGGCTCCACAGCAACGGAAACACGCGCCCCACTCATAATACCGTCCGGTAGGAAACAAATTCCGATCAGCTTCAGTTCTGCTATCAATACATAATGTGTTCACTTCTTTATCGCACAGAGCAGAGCAATCAATTATTCTCTTTTTTATTCACTGTGTGCTCCGCCACAACTGTATGGAAACGGCAAAGCCAGTGGTTCCCAATGATGGCAGGGATAACCTCGCACACCTTAGTCAAGAACGCCCTCACGCTTTTCATGGTACAATAGCCTTTCACAGGGTAATCTTAACCATAAAATAGCATGAGTGAGTAACATCAACCAGTAACATTCTTAACCATAAAAGTAATACGATTCCAAATGGATGTTTCTTCCCTCTGCTGTCATTTCTGGGGAGACCCACAAACTCCAAAGCCTCGGGAACTGGGCATCCCCACATTTCAGTTTAAACAGAGAACAAGAAACCAGGTGTCGGTCTGTCACCACTGATTGAGAAACTTATGATAGACCATCAGGGGTATGGCGTTCTGAGCATGCTGGCCAAATGACACTGCAAGCTGATTGGTTTACCTATTCTAGAGCCCCTCCATCTGGCTACAGTAGAGAGCAGCACCTAGCACATCCATGCAGAGCAAATCTGGGATCCTAGGTTACCTTCCTCTGCTTGTAAAAAGTAGAGCAGATTTACCTAGTCTTGGGCAAATTTTTGAGAAACACAGGTGACTGTTTCTTTGAGACATGGGAGGGGACCATGGTAGTCACCCACAGAACCACTCTGCAGACTGGGAGATTTTGGATGAGGCCAAATGGGACAGTTAAGAGTTGCCGGGCTTGCTTAATACTTTAATACAATATCTCATTGGAGAACCAGGTTTACACATTAATAAATATCATATTGCATTTTCAATGATGCATAAAATAATTAGGTCTAGACACATACAGCAAGCAGTTACCACAGTCTGTCCCCACCCAAATGTCACCGTCTGCTCTCTTTGTGTGTGATCATATGTGCAAAATTATATTTATTATATATATATATATATATATATATATATGATATATGAGTTATTTACTTCAGGGTCTGTTACAATTGTGTTTAGAGTGGCATAGTCCCTCTGTCGTGTATTTCTGCACTTGAGATCTCAGCACTGTGTTTGGCACAAACATTTAATGTATAGCGGTGTCATGTGTGGTTAGCGGTGTCCTGTTTGTGGAGCTTTTCATCCCACTTCATTAGATGTGCTGCGTAAGTCACTGTGGGTGAAAGCACCTGCTAAAGGACAATAACGTAACATGCAATGTGAAACAAATGTTTGAAGTAACATCTGATATTTACTTTTGGAGTTGCTGAAGTCCACCATCATTCTTCTCCTTCACATTTCTGATTTGCTCCTGTGTCAGTCTCCCACCCCCACTCCCCTCCACAGCTGATCCAGACGCCCTCACTCCCTCTGAAACTCTTCTGCACAGCACGAGAGCTGATACACTCCGATTCAGCCTTTAAATGGTTTCGAATCCCGTTAGCAGGTCTTTTAATCCTGGAGCAGGTTTTCATTGCTGGAATGTAAAACACAATGGCACAAGCTTTGCACAATAAAACAACTTTAATCAAAAGAAAAAAGTAATTATGTCAATTTAAAAAAAGAGATAAAAAACTAATCATCAGAATCCAGTCCCCAAGTGCTCCTGCCAGAAGGAGTCTGACAACATTCCACACACCAGCACTGTAGATTCCTTCAATAAATAGCCAGGCAATCATCAAAGTATGCTTCCATACAGAAGACTTTCTCTTACAAATGTCACAATCCAGACATGAGAACTTCAAGTTAATTAAAATAATCTACAATCTTTGGAACTCTGGACACAATAAACCTGTACATGTAACTTGTAAAACTCAGTTCTCTCATTTATTTTAAGACAATTACAAGAAAATTGATTTTTTTCATCACTAATTCAGTTTTTTTGAATGCATACCTTGTGCAAAAGCACTGCCTGCTGGGTAATGCTGTCCTGTTCTCAAAGAAAAAAAAAGATAAATATATAATCTCGCAACCTAACTTTGGGAACCCAAGTTTATTGCCTGTAAATAAAAATGAGTGTCTGAACAGAAAACTACAACAGTGGTGAATTATAGCTAATTAAAAACAAAATATTTTCATGACAACAACAACAAAAAGACACAGGCACCTTTTTTCCAGATAGTGGTCCTGTCTGTGTATGCTGCAACTGGTAAACAATGTCATAAGTGGTATGTGGTGATGTCAAACAAGTAAAGACACTTCCTTGAGGGTCAGGATCCCAAAGCCAGGACAATCGGGGAGCTGGCCGGCCGCTTTCAGCACGGTCCCTGCTGTGGACAGCGCTGCGTTAGGGACGGGAGGAGAAGGGGGGGAAATCCACGGAATGTTGTCCTTGTGACGATGCCGTCTCAGAAATCCTCAATGTCGAAATATTCTACAGCCTCTACGCTGCAATGCTGAGAATCTTTTTCTTGTGTACTTCAAGCTTTTATTACTAAACAGTTTATTTTCACACAAAAATGAAATCTCATGTATTGATCTGTACATAACTGTACACCAAAACTATTTCGCAGTAGATAAGGAATAACTCCAGGGCTGCTTTATGGAGGGGGGGTGGGATGGGGGTCGGGAGAGCTGTGGGGATGCTCTGAATGGGGTACACATGAAACATCTCCCGGATGGAAAGACAAGCCTGGCAGCGCTTCTGACCCAAAAGTTTTTGCTGTTACACTTTTAGTCATTGGAATAAAATAATTAAAAATAATTCACAGAGACGTGTAACACTGCTGAACACAGAGGGCAGAGAGAGTCTGGGCAGAGAAAGAGGCACGCTCTGATTGGACAGGCTGCACGCGTGACGCACGCTCAGGTGGACGACAGCATTGGACCTGCGGGACTTTCTCCTCCTCTTCCTCTTCCGGTGTTTGCTGACAGGACAGGGGGTTACCCTGGAGTGTTCGAAGAGAAAAAAAGGATGTCCCTCCCTCCCTCCCCACCGGTGTCTGCATCTGGGGCCCGGGTGAGAGCAGCCACAGGGGGAGAGGGCGGTGCTGGGCGGGGCGTGTCCATGGTGACGGGCGTGTCAGGACACGTGGGAGATGAGTCTGACGCGACTCTGAATGTCCTGACGACACAGCGGGCAGGTCTCCAGCTGTAAGGCACACTCCATGCACATCCCGCTGCCAGGAGAGGGGAACAGTTAGACTGACGCACACAGCCCCTCAGCACAGCCCCCCCGCGATACAGGACACCCCAAACCTGCGGCTCACATGTTACAACAACGGCTCTCCAATGGTATAATAATGAAACTAGCCAGCCAAACTCCTTAACCAGCATTCCACAGTGGGAGCAGACCGCCGTAGACATGCCCACCCCCCTGGCCTTCCTCTGCCCCTCCCCCTCGTACCCGTGTCCACAGGGACGCAGCTCCGTGTCGGCCATCTGGTCACAGCACAGAGTGCAGCAGTTGTCTCTGATGCTGACCTGCTTCAGCAGAGCCAGGCGCCGGTGTCTGTCATGTACAGGGACAGATACACATGCGTGAGGAGCACGTCAAAGACTCACACCCTACAGCCTGAGCTGCATTAAGCAGGAGCTAATTAAGAGCAAGACTTATTTTATAAATGTGAGAGCGAGAGAGAGACAGAGAGAGAGAGGGGTGTAAAACGGCAGGCCGAGGGGTTTCCCAAACCAAACCTCACCTGCATCACCTGCACCAGTGGGCTGTTTGAGGGTCGGACTCACCTGGGCAGAATGATCTTCTCATCAGACGCCAGTGAGGCGAAGTCATTGAAGGTGCTGAATTTCACAGGCGGGGGGTGGCGAAAGGGCGTGGCCCCGAAATTAAACTCACACTGCTGATACGACATGAAGCTAGCTGCTGCAAAGAACCCAGACCTGAGAGAGGGAGAAAGAGAGAGGGAGAGAGAGAGAGAGGGAGAAAGAGAGAGGGAGAGAGAGAGAGAGGGAGAAAGAGAGAGGGAGAGAGAGAGAGAGAGAGAGAGAGAAAGAGAGGGGGAGAGAGAGAAAGGGAGAGGGGAGAGAGAGGAAGAGGGAAGGAGAGAGAGAGGTGATGCCAGTCTGTGATTATGGGGCCCATCGGTAACAGGGGGCTGAGGTTTGGGGTGAGGTGTACTCACGTAGCTGAGGAGAACACCTGCTTTTCGGGAGGGAGCTGGTGCCCGTTCAGGTAAAAGATCATCTGCTTTTTACTCAGGTCCAGCAGGAAGCCGATGGCATCACCTGTGGGACGGGAGCAGGACCACGCAGTGTGAGCCCTAACAAAGCCACGCGGAACCACTTTCCCTGGGTCAGATTTGTGATGGGATGCAGTTTGGGGTTGCACTCACCTTCCTTCCAGCAGGGGTGCGAGTGTGGCTTACTGCGGGCGTTGTACCAGATCAGCTGCCTGCAGCCGTCATACGCACAGGAGAATTCATCATCCCCAATCCCATAGCCCTCCTGAAACAACACACACATGCCAAATATATACCACATACACACACTCTATACCACACACACACACAAAATATATACCACATACACACACTCTATACCACAAACACACCAAATATATACCACACACACACAGACACACACACTCTATACCACACACATAACCAAACATATCTCTATATCACATGTAGTAAATACACCTCTCTGCTACAGTGTGCATACGCGTGACGTACGTGGTTGAGGAACTTGCTGTCCTTGGTGGCCCAGCCGATCTGCATGACGCCCGAGGTGATGACCGTCACCTCGTAGTACCACACGCCGGAATCCACACAGAAGGTGCAGCGAACGCTCTCGAACGAGGAGGCATCGCAGCGGGCCTGGGGGGGCAGTCAGAAAAGAGCCAGAAAAGAGTCAGAAAGAGCGGTCAGCACACCCGGGACTCTCACCGCTCTGCGCCGCTCCCCGGGACGGAGATATTCTCGGAGTTTGCAGGACGGGGCCTCACCTCCAGTCCGCTGGGAGAGATCTTCAGATATTCGCTGACATCATTGCTGTTCAGCATGGCATTGATGTTGCTCAGATTCACCTTTTCATAGGTGAACTGGCGGCCTTCTTTCAGGACTGAGAGAGAGGGAGGGAGAAGAGGAGAGAGGGGGAGAGAAAGCGAGAGTGAGAGGGAAAGAGGGAGGGAGAGGTGAAGAGAGAGAGAGGGAGTGAGACAGTTTTAATCCCACTTTATTGGGACATCACAAAGCAATAGCATCAACCCCTCCCACTCCTGCTACTGCGCGCCCCCCACCCCCCCCCCCACCTCCGGCAGCACAAACTCACAGAGGTTGTCCAGACTCCACTGAGCGCAGAAGCCAACCTGCCGCTTCAGGTAGTCTGAGTGATTGGCCCAGGACTCCAGCACTGCCAGTCTGTCACTGATACACGACGACGACACTGTCAGCTTGTTCTCACCTGAGACGAGACCACAGAACACCTGTTACCTGTGAGGTTATGGTGAGATCATTCACATGTACACACACTGGGCACCTGTCATTTAACACACATATGCAGACATGTGCCGGCACACACTCACGCACACGCACGCTTACTTGTCTGTGAGAACTTCTCCAGGGCGATGAGAGCAAACAGCATGACCGTGGGGTGTGCCTCTGAACTCTGGGAACACAGAGAATTCAACCAATCAGAGTCTGAGCCAGGGAGTGACTCTGAGGTTCAGGAGCCCCTGCCTGAGACTCTCCCTCATCTGTAATGCCATTACGACTGTGTGTCCTTTCTGGGTGAAAGCTGGTCTGAGCTGAGAGCAGCTCAGTAGAGATGATGATTTTGGCTTGTTCTCTTCACCTTTATGACCTTATTATAGAGCAGCACCCTGCAGCCAGACAGTGGGCGTCGAGTCCTGAGGTGGTGACAGAGCAGTGAAGACAAATGCTGCAGGCATCCACAGATCTCAGACCTGCTGCTCAGATCACAGGAGTGAGCTCCGGGCTTTATGCAGGCATCCACAGATCTCAGACCTGCTGCTCGGATCACAGGAGTGAGCTCCGGGCTTTATGCAGGCATCCACAGATCTCAGACCTGCTGCTCGGATCACAGGAGTGAGCTCCGGGCTTTATGCAGGCATCCACAGATCTCAGACCTGCTGCTCGGATCACAGGAGTGAGCTCCAGGCTTTACTGCAAGTTTCCACAGATCTTGGACCTGCTGCTCGGATCACAGGAGTGAGCTCCGGGCTTTACTGCAGGCATCCACAGATCTCAGACCTTAGTGTCACTCACCAGGCTCTCCAGCAGGTACTCCAGGGTTCCCGGGCTGAGCAAGCCGATGCTCGCTGGACCTGCAACAGCGAGGGACTCTGTATCAGCAACACGCTACTCAACGCTACTCAACGCTATTCATCACTCACACTAAATCAGCTGATGGGTATCCAGGTTTGTTAAAAATACATTTAAATAAATAAAACTTCAGCTGAAGTATCTCCCGGTTTTAGGCTGAGCTCTAAAGACCTTGTTGTAAACAGCAGAATCCTGCATCACTGTCCTGGACAAACCAAAGATGGACGTTAACCCCATCCTGAGAGATCAGCCGAGCATCATGGGAAAGAAGGCAAACTGTGCAGGTGAGAGCGCAGGTGAGACACACCATGAGGGTGTTTGTGCCTCTGTTTTCGTGATAGCTCTGTGCTGGGGGAACAGGGACTGGGGGCCATGCTCCACTGATCTCAGCACAGCTGTCAGGAAATGGGGCTGTGCTGTGACACCGCCCAACACAGCAAACCTGCGCTTTTACGGGGAGCAGCGAACACAACCTCACCTGAGTCTCCAGTACAGCTTCTGCTCTAAACTCCATGTAAATTACAACTGCACTAAATCTACAGATAGAGGTTTCTGCCATGCAGATAAGACACCAACCAAAAAATCTGCACGGTCTGTCATTGTGTATGTGTGTGTGTGTGTGTGTGTGTGCGCGCGCGCTGGTGTGCATGCATGTGTGAGTGTGTGCGCGCGCATGTGTGTGTGTGTGTATGCGTGTGTGTGTGCGTGCGTGCGCGCGCTGGTGTGCATGCGTGTGTGTGTGTGTATGCGTGTGTGCGCGCGCTGGTGTGCGTGCGTGTGTGTGTGTATGTGCGCTGGTGTGTATGCATGCGTGTGTGTGTGTGCGCTGGTGTGCGTGCGTGCGTGTGTGTGTGTATGCATGCGTGTGTGTGTGTGCGCTGGTGTGCGTGCGTGCGTGTGTGTGCTTGCGGGACCCACCCGCCAGCTTCTCGGCCAGGCAGCCCAGCACAGCGGTGGTGTTGCGGTGCTTGGCGGGAATGGCGGCGTCCTGCCGAGCGACACTCCCACTCAGACTCAGCATGTCCGACAGCTTCTGCAGCGCGTCCTGGAGGGGGGGGCAGCGTTATGCTATATACACACACACCTACACACACACACAAAATCCCTATGCACACACCTGCACAGCTACACACACACACACCTACACACACACACACACACACCTACACACACACAAAATCCCTATGCACACACCTGCACAGCTACACACACACACACACACACACACACACACACACCTACACACACACAAAATCCCTATGCACACACCTGCACAGCTACACACACACACACACACACACACACACACACACACACACACACACACCTACACACACACAAAATCCCTATGCACACACCTGCACAGCTACACACACACACACACACACAAAATCCCTATGCACACACCTGCACAGCTACACACACACACACACACACACACACACACCTACACACACACAAAATCCCTATGCACACACCTGCACAGCTACACACACACACACACACACACACACCTACACACACACAAAATCCCTATGCACACACCTGCACAGCTACACACACACACACACACACACCTACACACACACAAAATCCCTATGCACACACCTGCACAGCAACACACACACACACACACACACACACACCTACACACACACAAAATCCCTATGCACACACTTGCACAGCTACACACACACACACACAAAATCCCTATGCACACACCTGCACAGCTACACACACACACACACACACTTGCACACCTATACCTACACACACCCACACCCACACACGCACACACCTGCACTGCTATATACACACAGACATACGCAGACCCATTATGAAACTGTACCACAGTCTTTACATTTCAACATCTGTCAGTTGGGTTCTGGCACTTCCATGAGTCAATGCAAAAAAGGAAGAGTTTTCCAAATGTAAACGTGGTCTACACGACCACCTGTCCATTTGCCTACAACACATTCCACAACATAAAACTGTCCCCAGGACTGACACATACACACTGAAAGCGTGAAGTGGAAGGTAAGACAAGCGCTGGAGCGTCCGTGTGAGTGCCGTGTGAGTGCACCCCTGTGGGGTCCCTGTGTGAGCAGGCTGCTTGGGGGGAAGGATCTCTGCCTCCAGAGAACCAGGAGCTGCTGGTGACTCACCGCTCTGCAGAGCGAGGAGGAGGAACACGCAGCATCCGCGCAGCATCCGCGCAGCAACCGCGCAGCAACCGCGCAGCATCCGCGCAGCATCCGCACAGCAACCGCGCAGCATCCGCGCAGCAACCGCGCAGCATTGGAGTGCGCTCTGGGGTCATGGTGACCATCACAGGAAGGGGGGCGGGACAGAGAGGCAGAAGGGCGATACTCACTTTGGTGGGCAGCGGGCACTCGTCCAGAAGCAGGGTGATCACGGCAGGACCCAGTGGGTCATCCAAGGGAATGACCCGAATCAGAGACTGGACCACCTCCAGCCAGCCATCATCTGAGAGAAAACACACATCAACAACACCACGGTGAGCCTAACCCACTCACACACACACATCTCTGTGTGACAGAGAGTCAGAGACAGGAGGGTGGGGGGGGGGGGGGGGGGGCAGAGACAGAGAGAGGGAGTGGACTGAGAGAGAGAGAGAGAGAGAGACGGGGAGAGAGAAAGATAATCAAGAGAAAGAATGGACAGATCAAAAAGAGGACGTGAGAGAAAGAGACCGTGTAAGGGGAGAGAAAGGGAAGGAGAGACAGAGAGAGAAGGGGACCGGGGGGCTGCAGCTCACTGCTTGTGTTTCTCCTGCTGGGAGTCAGAGTGTAAGCAGTGTCTGTAACTAATCCTGGGACTGAGACATGTGTCGCCTCTGCCAGGGGGCCCCGTAAAGCCCCCCCCCACAACACCGAAATGCCACGACCACATGAGCACAGGGAGGGTGGGGTGGAGACCCTGCCACCACAACGCCGTGGCTTTGGGGAGATGCCACGCGCCCAAACATCCTCCTTCTGTGGTGCAGACTCCTCTGCTCTGGCCTGCGCTGCCGCTCTGGCCCTGTGATTATGCGGTTTGAATCAGCCTTTTTCGCTGACTCATTACTCCTGCCCTGAGGATGCGGCGTTTGACTCGCCGTGTCTGCACATCAGCTGCCTGCTCCGGCCGACACCGTCAGAACGTCAGGGGACACTCAAACGATCCCGATCAGCACTGCAACATTAACACAGGCTGCTCCCAGAAAAACACACACACTGCTAGGCCAACATGAGAGAAACAAAGTGTGAGCAAACATTTTCAACATCCTGTTGATGTTTGTGTTTTCGTTACTGTCCTGACGATGAAGCATTTAAAACTGAAAGCGGATCTGAAATTGATGGGAGGCAGGACTTCCCTATCAATGAGAGCAGCAGGAAGGGTGGCTGCAGTCAAAAATGCCATCAAGTCACTTCCTGCCAAATGCTGTCATAAATTACTTCCTGCCAAATGCTGTCCTGCAACATCAGACACAGAGGTGTAAGTGACTTTGTCTTAAGACATAGTCTTAATGTTATTAAAAATGTAAATTAAAAAATTAAGGCCTACAAGCACACAGGCGAAAACCCTTTGTACATTAGACTTTCTGCCCTCAGGTATTACCCTTATCTTTGGCCACCACATTCACTAATTAATTAAAATACTTGACATGCAGGTCACAGCCGAGACTGAAGCCCTCCTTTAATCTGCCCTCTCTGAGGAAAACCGTTTTCCCAAAAATATGTGTGGAATTGCTCAGCTGATCTGATCTTCAGATTATCAGATATCAAGACCGAATATTCATCTGAAAAAATGCAGAGTATCTACACGGTCAGACAACTATGCTCTGGTGTTTTTAGCTTGTTCTGAAGTAGCTTTATTGGCTTTTCATTAAGTCTTAGGGGGTCTCATCATAAATAATCCACTAATATGCCCTGTGCTTCAGAGACTCTGATACTCCTCTTCGCAACGTTAAGGCTAACAGTTCCCTGCTCGCTCCAGAGGAAGATGTAACATCGGTTTAACACTCGGCTCAGTTCCAAAAGTTCACCTTCACAAGAATGATTCTAGTTCCGAAACAAGCACAAACAAAATCCAAGTGGAAAAAATGTTGGTGTGCACTGAAATCACAAAGGGCTCCTTCAATTATTGTGTTGTCTAAACATTGTAATAACATTGTAACAGGGCAGTTATGACATCAGAGAGCGGCGGCTGAGGCCTTACCTGTCTCGGCCATCTCGTGCAGGGTGATCATGGAGTACGGGGGCTCCTGGTCACTGAAAAACAGAAGCACAGGAAAGCACAGTGTCAGAGCTAGGCTCCAGCACCTCAGCAAACGCAGACAGCAGCGCTGCCCCTGACAGGACCGAGCCCATCCGAGTGCCGGTCTGCTTAATGCCTGAGTGACATCAAGAGCTGTGTGTGTGTGTGTGTGTGTGTGTGTATGGATGGATGGGGGTGTGTGTGTGCATGTGTGTGTGAGTGTGTGCGTGAGTGAGTGTGTCCGTGAGAAGAGAGAGACAGAAGCAACAGCTGGTAGAAAGGAGGGCTGAGGCCTGTTAAAAATACATGAGGCGGAAAGCCTGGCTGTGGATGGAGAGAGAAACTCTGCGTATCTCCACATCACGGGCGTGGCCAGGGGCACGGGCAGCTTCCACGGACACCACACTGCCCACGACGTCCCGAGGATGCCTTCCCCTGACCTCACGCTCCACACAGCACACACTCCACACAGCACACACTGTGTGAACGCCACATAACCTCACTGCGTAACCTCACGCTCCACACAGCACACACTCCACACAGCACACACTGTGCCAACGCTGTGTAGTGGCTGGCAGAGAGTGCAGCTGACCCTGTCTGAGCACACTTTCCGGGATCTGCCGTCTGGGCCACCCTGGGACTACCCATGATCCCATGAGGGTGGGGTTACAGAGAGGAAGAGCAGCAGGGTACAGCTCTCCCCGGAGCCCTGTGACCTCAGCGAGGGTTAGGAGCCACAGGCTGGAAACTGGTTGGTTCACTTTAAACAGAACATCAGCAAGCAGCCTCCCAATGGCAATAAACAGTCAGGTGTGCAGGCAGTGCAATTACCTGCAGCCCCAGGGCCAGCCTGGCAGAATCAGGTAAGACATACCTGTCCAACAGAATGAGTTAAAAGCTTATGTGCCTTATGGGTGAAGACATAAGACGGCAGACACAGGAGCCCCTGTTGGATGGTGTGAGCTCTGAAGTGAGGGACAGGATGTGGCATAAACTGCTGTAAAACACACCAGCCTCTATGTGCTCCACTTCCTATTGCTCAGGCACGAGCCATCTATGCCAACTACACCCCAACACACCTGCCATGTGACATTTTTCTGCTTTTGACATGGTGCACACAGAACCAACTAGCATCCATACATGAATGCTTGTGTTTCTGCCCTTACATAATCTGAACATTTGACCGGGACTTTCAGTGAAAATACACAGTAAATTCACGTGCCAGCTGGGTATATCCAGTAACTTAGTGAACGTAACTTACTTGTCAACTAGTGTCCTAATGACTGCCAGTGTGTCCAGTACCAGTCCGTCCACATTCTGTTTCTTTCGCCGCGGTTCGTGCGGTCCGCGGCCGCGCCTGGGCGGTCTGACCGGGTCCCGGGGCCGGCTGCCGCGCGTCTCCACATGCTCCGCGGCGGCGTGGTCCACACGCCGGAGCGGCCCGCGGTGCGTCGCTCCGTCCTCCACGTCACTGTCCTCCCTGCACACACAGCTGTTGCCCATGGTCCCGGCTGTGGCGGCGCGATCCCAAAACCGTAGCAAGTGCAGCTGCTCTAAGGTGAGCAGCAGACCGCGTGCGAGGCTCCTGCTGGCACAGAATGCGATCCAGGCGGCTACGATCATATCATTTGGAGGACTGGGGGACCCGTCTCGGGACGATCCGCGCGGGAAGGTCAGTCATGGTGCTACTGCGGACCTGCGGGGCTGCGGGGCGCTCGGCGGGCTCTGCACGGTCACTGCGCATCATCGGCCGCGCTCCGCATCGGCTGCGCCTTTTCCAAAACCTGCAGCGGCGAGGAAAAACGTCAGGCAGGTGTGTTCTGACCCAATGTGCTGATCCAAACATTTCATGCGCAGAAGACACCATTTCCAAATGGAGCGCACGTAACTTTTATAGGGCTATATAACAGTGAAACCTTTAACAAAAAACAATTTTCATAACTTTTTGGAAAGGGCTGAAATGTAAGCTGATACAAACAGCTAGTGCAACTCCCCCACGTTGTCTAGTTACGTGACCCCAACTATCAAACGTTACCTCGCCAGACTATTGTGGTAACTAGTTACATTTGTGTGACTGGTGAAATAATATAAACCCCTCTTGAGCTCATTCTGGTTGGAGGACGCGTTTATGGCTGGTTCATTTTTCATAAGTAAGCTACTAAGCAAGTAAGCTACCTAAACAAGCGACACGCAAACCAAGGAGTATCGATAAAAACGAAAGCACAACACACGCGACGCAGAAGCAAATCGCCATGCGTGCTTTCCGGAGACAATCACTCGGAATGCTGTGGTTAGTTTGCTTGGCCAAGCAGACTAGGCATGACAGTTAACTGTGTAGGCCTATCTGCCTCTAGTTAGTTAGCCTACATACCTGCCAACAACTCACAGAAAACTAGATAAGTGGCAAACTACCCAGGTCACTACCTAGGAAGTATGATTGCTGGTCAGCGTGTCAGGAAAACTGGATCACTGGTTAGCTACACTGCCAGAGTTATGTTACGTTAATAGCTCTCATTAAATTTTGCCAACCTGTATAAAGCAGGTAAACCTGTTTGCTAGCTGGTGAATCCTAAACCAGCGCATTAACTGATTACTGTCTCGCTAGGTAGTTTCATTACTTAGCCACACATACCAAGAAACCGAGCTAGCAAACACGATCTGCCTACGGCGCATTCATTTAGCTAGCCATGCTAACGTTTGCTAGAAATATCAGTAGCTGGGGTTCATCGGCTAAGAAACAAAACCTTCGGAAACAAATAAACTTACCCAACGCTAAACAGCCACAATACTTAGGAAACGCCGTAATGCATATGCCGCCGCCTTACGCCGACACTTACCCACAGAGAGTTGCGATCCGCGGTATCCGCTGCGACTGTAGGGCGGTATGGGCGAAGAAGGCAGGCCTCTCGGCTGAGACTAAGGCAGCTTCAGATAGCTACCTAACCAGTTTTTCCAGACCACTTTTAGTTTTGAGACGCGGTTGCATGAAGTTAAGGTGGTCACTCCGTCTTCAGTCAACAGCAGCGGCTGCTGCGTGAGTCCTGGACATTAAGAGTTACCCGATTCAACAGGAGATCTTTTTGTCTTTTCAGGCCAGCTTGGCAGCCGCCTCTTCCCCGATCCTGTTCCTGAGTCAGGCGGTGATGGTGCTGATGATGTCAGGACGAAACCTCCTCCCAGGCTCCTCCTAGCAACCCGTACACAAGTTCAGACCATCGCAAGTCGCAATTTCCTCCAGCGTCGGGTTCAGACACATTGCAGCGCGTTTGGGCAGCCCTGTCCTTCGTTTGCGGCTATTTTATAAAATTATACTGAAAGCTTAGTTATTTGAAGTCTGTATCTATTGCGGTGCTCACATCCTCTTTATTTAGTTTGTTGAATGCCCATTGTTTGACCGTCTGAGCTGAACACACTACTGTTAGCCTAAAGTTGTTCAACTGACAGCCAGCATTGGCTACCGTAGCCTGGCGTTTTACTAATAGATCACTAACCATTGCACAAACTATTGCGTTGATCAAAAGGAAGATTAGACTCATTCACACAAATGTGCTTCCAACCTTGAGATAAGATATGACTCTGACACGTTTAATTTACTTATTTTCCTTAAACCTGGAAACACACAGCAGCTATATGTGTGTAACGTTATTCTGCCTCTTTGCAACACTAAATAACACTGGCTCTTCCTGTTTCAGTCATCGCGTTCTGGTATTTGTGATCATGGCTTTGCCTCTGAAACAGACAGGCTGGGGTGATAAGGTGACACGTTGCATTGTTCATTTAACATTTACAGTTCATCGCCTGTCCTTTTCCTCTTGTGTGGGATTTATGTCAATAGTTTAGTCATGTAAAATTGAACGATGTGGCGGGTGTGACAGCGGGACTTTAGAAAGAGACGGTTGAGTTAACGGCTTGAAACAACGCCCCTCTTGCGTCAGAGCGCGTACTCACTCACTCACTATATGGGCCTACCTTAATTTCTAGTGGCCCTAGATATGACCACGGATTAGCTGCCGAATGAGATATCCCTGCCTGTTCTCAGATGGTTGTTACTGCTTTCTATAATTGATTTTAAAAGAGAAAATAAAAATCCTTGTCGCAGAGTATTTAGTAGGAAGTTAAAACAGAGCAATGTTTGTTGGGCTTGCAATGAGAAACCTCGAAGTCGGCCAGTTTTGATTTCAGGTAAAAAAAAAAAAAGATTGGCAGAACGGGACAGCATTTTAGCGAGTGTCTGGGAAGAACCGGGAGCCTCCTCGACGGAACTTCAAAAGAACACTCGTTGTTATGCAACGACAAGACCGCGCTGCAGCTGTCGCAAAACCTCACCTGCACTGATCACCTGAAGCGAGATCAAAGGACCTGCAACAGATTGGAAGTCCATAGTTCGAGTTTATGGAGCACTTCCACATTCTCTCTGAACTTCACCTTTAGTCAGTCAGTAATTTGCTGAAATGTTATTTAAAAGGCTACTTGTAGAATTCACCATAGTCTAAATAAATTAGGAAGTCTTTGTGTGGTCCTTTCTTAGTGGATGCTTATATTTGGGGAAACGGCTGTAGTTTTTCTTGTTCTGAACACGCCACACGAGGAAGGCCATCGTGGTGCATTCCAGCATGGTAGAGAAGCCCCTTTTAGTGCTGTGATAATGTGGCTGCAGCGCTGCTTGCTTGCCCGAAAAAACACTTGATCAGCACGCTGGTGTTTGAAGTGGGATACAAAGGGAGAGTCTTACTAATGTAACATCTGCAAGTGTCCGAGTTGCGGTGTTTTGCAGAAGGAAGCGTCTGCAGGTGTAATGCCAGTGAATGCATTGTTAGCGTGTTATTTAGTTATTTAAACAGGTTTATACCACGGCTTGGTTAAATACTTGTTTCTGATTGGCTGGAGGGGTGTGAATTATTTCCCAGTGAATGCACGGTAATAATGCACGGCTATGAAGTAGTTCCAGTGAAAGTGGCCTTATCACCGTTCGAAATTAATACGCAAGCTCATTCAACTTGATTGAAGATTCCATTTGCAACCGAACATAACGGCAACATTGTAATAACATTAGATAACGTTACAGTTCACAGCAAGAACATAGCTAGAGCATCAACAAAGTGACGTCGCCAATACACCGTCACATTTGCACCTTAAAATGGAGAATTTCTCAATTAACATTTAACCTTTTTGGCAAGAATGGAGACTTTGAGACTTTTACAATAAATGGAAAAGGAAATGGAAACTTAAATGGAATAAATAGATACATGAAATAAATAAATAAATAAATAAATGGAAATTTAATTTCAATAAATGAGTACGATGTAGCTTATAGTCACCGTTTCCACATAGCCTACGTACGTTTAAGATGGCGAACGCGAATGTAACATTATCCACTTCACCAGCTAAACGGACACTGTAGCTATAGGCTAGCTGGCTATATCAGAAATTTCTAGTTAGTGGGCTAAGTTACTGTAGTTTCAGTAGCCGAAGCCTAGATGTGTAACGTATATAGTATTTTTTTAATGTAGCCGAACATAGTAGGCTACATTTTAAAATAATTAAATTTAAAGTTTGGCTGTGTCAAGATAGCTATATGAATGACTATATTCTGTGGACGTGCACATATTGTAATATAGCCTAAACCTACTGTATATTTTGTTCAAAAATAATAAAATAGTAGCCTAACTTAATATGAGTGCTGAATTATTTCTTTGGTAAGTAGCCGTGGTATAAGCGGAATAAACCACTCCTGGCGGTGCAGTTCTATGGAAATAAACCACCTCAGGGTGGTTAACGGCCCCTTGGCCTCGCTGCGGGGCCGCATCACACCACCCCGTCGTGGTTTATTTCCATAGAACTGCACCGCCGGTCGTGGTTTATTCCTTACTTAGAAAGTGTCTGGTTATAGTTCCACGGTGTGAATAGTGTCAAAGAACGTTAGCTGACGTAGTTCGCTAGAGATTATTGGCTGTTAGCTTTCTGAGCTAGTCTGCTTGCACAGTTGCTAGCTAAGGAGCTAACTGATGCACTTTATTGTTTTAATTAAAGTAGTCACAATGTTTCTTATTCTGATAGAATTGGGTTTTATGGTATATTTTCAGTACATTTGAACCATTATTATTATTATACACTACAATAGACCACCCAACTAGGTTGCTTCTGAAGGTAACATTGTGTACGTAATTGAACTGAGGTTTGCCAAAGTGAAAGGGGTTGAATACTTTTGCAAACAGCATATTCCATTTTTCATTTTCTTAAAAATATTTTGTGGTGTAAAACCCATGTTACTTACTAGTAATTCATTAAATGTATTATTGTTGTAAATTAAAATATCATATATAGAAAAATATTAACGTATTAATTGTTATCCAGTAAAATGAGTGATTTAGCAGGGGGGATTGAACACTTTTGCAAGGCACTGTATGCATGTCACATTCTCATTAGGGGCTGAGCCCCCCTGAAGGTCTGATCGTAGAATCGCCCCCGCAGTTTTAACAGCGGAAAGGTGCATGGCTGCAGCTCAGCCTACTCTGGCCTGTTTCCAGAGGCTCTCTGCTGTCAGAGTGAACAGGAGCTGACGACTGGGGGGAGGGTGCTGTGCAGCTGGAGAAGGAGATACTCAGTCCCACAGACTGGGTGGAGGAGCACTGGTGTAACTCTGCGCTAATGAAGGACTACACCAGGATCAATCCCGTGCTGCAAACTGCTTGCGGTGCAGAAACTCTCCAACACGCCCCACAGCCACACGGAGCCCTCTCAGAGTGACTCTGCCCCACATGCTGTGTCATTCTGCCCCCATGTATAATACTGCTGTTTCACTGTAGCATGATGGTTAATTTACGAGCACCACAGCAAAAGGGTCACAGATCCAAAGCCCTGCTGGGGCACCGCTGTTGTAGCCAGATATGCAGAATGGGATACTTAACTTATTCAGTGAAGTGTCTTCGCATGTAGCATTACATTACACTACATTACACGGATTTAGCAGATGGTCTTACCCAGAGCAACTTCCATCAGAATAGAACATAAGTGTATCCATTCAATTTAAATGAGCAACAGTGTCAGACCAGGCTAACACTCCCAGACCAGTGAGTGTGAGCATAACACTATTCAAGCCCCACCACAAGTTAACTTGTGCACTCTGAGAAAAACCTAGTGCTACAATACAACAGTCTCTAGAACACAAATTATATGCCGTAATACTACACACAAAATTTGCATCAAATGCAAGAAGTAGCAGGTGTTAGGGTATGCGGATAGAAGTGGAACCGACATGCAGTCTGAGGAGGTGGGTCTTTAGTCTGCATTGGAAGATGGCCAGCATCAGTGGCTGACCCTCGAGACAGTTTGAATTTCCTTCATTAAATGTAACCAGCACTATGAAGAACGAGGTCCTAGATAAGCGCTTCTGTTATGTATACTGCAATAACAATACGACTTAATAATGATAATGATATAGTTGCATTGTGTTACAGACTTGGCGGAGTTTCGCTGTAACACTACACTACCCATAATTCTACGTAAAACCTGAAACGACACCAGGCGGAACCCATGTTGCTCTTGAAGCGACGGACTGTGTTCATTGTGACACAGGGCTCCTTGGATCAGGTAAAGCTGATATCATTTAAGGCGTACTGAAAGGTGTTCATGAACAGCTGTTGTAAATCAAGAGTACTTTAGTAAAACGAAAAATATGGAATCCATTAATTGTTTTGAATGACGTCAAGAAAGTCGACTCAGTCGCTTTCCACTAATGTGTCTGGCTGGCTAGCTAGGCTAAGTCGTTGTTAGCACTTTGGCTAATCTCGACCAAGATCGCCAGTTACCTAAGAAATTCGCGCAGCGTTTGTAGATACACAGTACATACGAGGGGATCAGTATTGATTCTCCTCTGTCTAACAAGGTTACTGGTTTTTTGAAATATTTCTTGGGCCCAAGACGGTGGCTAGCTAGCAAGAGGTTTACTCAGCCAAGCGGATCATAACACGTTACCAGACAGGAGTGGGTTTGCTAGTTAGCCATTTCATTTAAGAAAATCTCCGTCGAGGATGTTCTTAAGTGTTTTTACAGTCGATGCAGCATTTTAGCTAGGTATTCTGAGTGGATTTACAGAAACATGAAGGACACATTTGCCTTATAAATACACCAACGTACCTACTTGAAAATATAAATCGTGTATTTTCCATTGGAGTCACTTTCATACTGTAATTTACATGTGTGAGATATGTTTGACTAATGACTGAGTCTATGTCCATCTTCCCAAGTGCA
>NC_050595.1:962500-975000 GCF_013368585.1 Megalops cyprinoides
GATAGAGAAACAGAGGAGAGACGAGGAGCTGCAGGAGCTGCAGGAGTATCACATATCCTTCCCTCATTCTTCCACTGGCCTGGTCATTCACTCCCTCACTCACTCACTCCTGACTGCCTCATTCCTTCACACACCGGTACACCTACAGCCTACAGTAATCACGCAGCAGATGCTTCAGACCAGACAAGAGTCACATGGACAGCGGTACAGGCAGGAAGCGGAGAGTTCACACTCTCATTCACACTGAGCTGTGAGTAGCTGAGGAACGGACAGGAATTCTTTCCCCACATTTGCACAGCTGGAACTGGAAATCTGATATGCTTTGCACTCACTCGATTGGCTGCGCCTGAGGATGGCTCCTCCCACAGCCCCCGTTCCGCTCAGCGCTGGCTCCACCATGTGGGAAAGCGGCTGGAAGCAGAACTTCACACTGCGCTGCAGCTCTGACCTGACCACATGGAGCAGCACTGCATTGTGGGAAGAGTGACCCTGCATCAGTGCTGTGCTTCTCTGCGTCGCAGCAGAGATCAGCAGCTGCAGCTCAGCACAGAGACCCGAGCTGGTGACGTCTGCCTGCCGTACAGACCACAAACCCCCACTGCCCCCCTCTCTGCCCCCCTCTCTGCCCCCCTCACTGCCCCCCTCTCTGCCCCCCTCTCTGCCCCCTCACTGCCCCCCTCACTGCCCCCCTCACTGCCCCCCTCACTGCCCCCCTCACTGCCCCCTCTCTGCCCCCCCTCTCTGCCCCCCTCTCTGCCCCCCTCACTGCCCCCCTCACTGCCCCCCTCACTGCCCCCCTCTCTGCCACCCTCTCTGCCCCCCTCTCTGCCCCCCCACTGCCCCCCTCTCTGCCCCCCTCTCTGCCCCCTCTCTGCCCCCCTCACTGCCCCCCTCTCTGCCCCCCCTCTCTGCCCCCCCTCTCTGCCCCCCCACTGCCCCCCTCTCTGCCCCCCTCTCTGCCCCCTCTCTCCCACCCTTCTCTCTTCTGCCTCTTTCTCTCTCTCTTTTCTCGTATGTGTCAGTCCCTGTCCCCCCCCCCCCGCTGCAAGCATGTGCACACGGACTCCCTCAGCGCTTGCTCCGTCTGCTGGAGGGTTCGGCCGTTACTATAGGAACTGAGTCATGATGAGCGCACACGGCACCCTTCGCCCCAGAGACACAGAGCAATTATTTTGGGAGGGAATAAACGGACAGAATTAGAAAGAATTAATATGGCCTCATTTTTTTAAATGGTTGGGAGATTTATGGTCCCCCTGGTCTCAGTCAGACTCAGACGGCAGAGACCTGAGCCCTGCTCCACATTCCGGCCCACGGGGGAGACACCGCGGCAGGGCGACCGCGCCCGCGGCAGGGCGACTGCGCCCGTGGCAGGGACAGCCGTACGGAGACGGTGACGCTGAAGGACGGTGGGGGAACGTCTCTCTTTCTCTGCGCTCACACAGGTGTCTGTCTGCAGACCCTGGATAAGTTGTCACGGCAACCGCATCTCAACCATGCTGGCGGTGACGACAGTCGGAGACGGAACGTTCTCATCGCCGCCGAGTCCTGTGTTTGATCACCTGGCTGTGTGTCAGGGTTTTTAAAACCCAGAATGCACTGGGGTGCAGTACTCAGAGGGAGAGACGGGGAGAGGGCTGTGACCTCACAGCCACCACACTGCAGCCTCACACACCAGCTGCAGCCTGTGCAGGTGTATGAGGAGCAGGTGTGTGAGGAGCGCATCTAAAGCTGTGCAGGTGTGTGAGGAGCAGGTGTGTGAGGAGCGCATCTAAAGCTGTGCAGGTGTGTGAGGAGCAGGTGTGTGAGGAGCGCATCTAAAGCTGTGCAGGTGTGTGAGGAGCGCATCTAAAGCTGTGTGAGGAGCGCATCTAAAGCTGGATATTTGGAATCTGGGTGAGAGAGAGAGGGGACACTGTTTGCATTAAAGTGTGGGCGTGAACACATGTGAGTTTGTGTGTGTCTGTGTGTGTGCCTGTGTGTCTGTGTGTGTTTGTGTGTGTGTGTGTGTGTGCCTGTGTGTGTGTGTGTCTGTGTGTGTGTGTGTGTGTGTGAGAGATTCTGCATGCTTTCCCGCTCTGGTCTTGTCTCCTTAACCCTGAGCTCACAGCGCTCGCACAAAGCTGTCGACTCACAGCGAGAGCCGGAAGGAACCGGAAAAGAAGGCGGGTCCAAAAGCAGCAGAGCACAAGAGCCACCTGTCCCAGGCACACCTGCTGGCCGGGGCGGTCAAACGACGCAGGTGAGGTACCCCCCCGCCCCCCTGCAGAGCTGTACACACACCGCCTCTGCAGATACAGTCCTGTTCTTTAAATCAGATGGAGTGTGGGGTGTAGCATAATGGGAGGGTTCGCTGACCTGCCTGCTTCTCTCTCTCTCTCTCTTTCTCTCTCTCTCTCTCTCTCTTGCTTCAGCTCCTCGCAGTCATCAGACAGCTCTAAGAAACAGAAGCAGGAGGAGGCAACAGCCACCAGGACAGGTGGGTTAGGCTACAGGGTTTCAGGGATAGGTTGGGGACAATGTGTGCATGTCAGAGGACAGAGTGTGTGTGTTAGTGTGTTAGGGACAGGCACCTGCAATCTAATCCTGTCTTCCTCTTCTTAAAGACACATATTCTGACGGTTATCATCCAGGTACACCCATATCCTTTCCAGTTATCCTGCTGAGAGACACACACACACACACACTCACACTCACACACTCTCACACACACACACACACACACACACACACACACACACACACACACACACCCACAGGGGGACACACAGAGGTGGCGGTAGAGTCTGTATGTGTGTCATGAATCTATGTTACACTCACTGCTCAGAGTCACACTGTGTTCATCAGGGATTGTCACACTGGCTCTGTGTTTGTGAGTGTGTGTGTGTGTGTGTGTGTGCGTGTACATGTGCGTGTGCGTGTACATGTGCGTGTGTGTGTGAGTGTGCGTGTGTGAGCTGGTGTACGTGTGCGTGCATGTATGTATGTATGTGTGTGTGTCTGTGTGTCTGTGTACATGTATGCGTGTCTGTGTCTGTCTGTGTGTGTATGTGTCTGTGTATGTGTGTGCATGTGTGTGTGTGTGTGTGTGTATGTGTCTGTGTGTGTGTCTGTGTGTGTGTGTGTGTGTGTGTACGTGTGTAAGCTGTGTAAGCTGTATGTGTGTGTGTGTCTTCTGTTCTCAGAGCAGGAGGCGAGTGGGGGTGAGAGTAGGCGGGGCGTTTGTGCCGGAGTGACCCGGCCGGGTGTGGTGCACCTGCCGTCAGCCGCGGTGTGTGTGGGTATCCTGCCGGGGCTCGGGGCGTACTCGGGCAGCAGCGACTCGGACTCCAGCAGCGACAGCGAAGGTACAGGCAGCGAATATGACGTGTGTGTGTGTAATATCCATACACCTACACCTTAAAGCAGAAATACACACTCATACACACATCCACTTGCTTCAGCTGTTTCTGCACCTATCATATGTTCTACCACCTTGCTGTGCTCCGCAGTTTAATCCCAGCCCGCCCAACCCCCCCTCCCCCCCGGTGAGCTGACAATGGAAGAGACGGGATACCGAGGATCAGACGGAGGAACTGCCGTTCTCACAAACACGTCCCAATCGCCATGGAGACTGTCCCGCATGGTGCTGGCAGTCAGAAAGCAGTTTTGTTCTGGTTTTGCTGTTTATTTTTTCAAAAATTCAGTGTAGAAAAGAGTCACAAGAGTGACCCGCTGAGTGTTATTCGCTGGATTGCTCTGTGTGTGTGTGTGTGTGTGTGTGTGTGTGTGTGTGTGTGTGTGTGTGTGTGTGCGTGTGTGTGTGTGATGTGGAAATTAAATACAAATGGCAGGGGCAACAAAATAAAGATGTTTGTGAATGATGTGTGTCCATCCTTCCCTTCTGGGGTCAGCACATGGCCGTGCTAACATGGTACCTGAAACACTACTAACTTTACTACTCCGCCCAGAAACACAGAGGCCTGGTGGCGATTAGTGGGAGATGATTTTTCATTCGTCTAGAGCTGCAGCAGAAAACCACATCACAATCTCTTACAAAGCAGCAACAACAATGACAACAAAACTCTGGCCCAGAGCAGCCAGCAGCCGAGTGGACAGTGCTCTTCATTGCCAAAACAAAGCGAAACAGGACCTGCCACTGAAGCAGCTTACCTCAGGCTGGCACAGTGGTGTGGGAGAACGGCTGTATCTGCTCGGGTCGCTGGGACTGGGACATCTGTTAGGAAGTTTTTGCTCTCATTCCAGGCAGACACTGTTCAGGCAAACAAAAGAAGCTGCAGCTCTGCTTGTTGCATTGGGAAACATCCATGTGATACAGCGAGAACCAATCAGAAATGGGTTTTCCCCTTACCCATGATGCTTTGGGGTAAGACATGGTGCTGAGAAGGCAGTGAACAGCAATGGTCCTGAAAAAGCTGTAGTTTCTTTCCAAAGTAAAAACGAATTTTGACCGACAGTATCGATTAGCCCACAGCCTTATGCATGACATCTGGCTCACTGATCCATGTGTACTGCAGTTTTACCAGAGCAGCTCGGGCGAGTCTGCCGGCAGAGCCAGGAACTGAACACTCAAAACACCTGCTGATAGTAGCAGGACCTGAACCACTGCCTCGCCATGTGAATTCGGGATGGAAGCATCCAGTGTTTCTCCTACCACTGCTTATACACTGCGGATTATTCAGCCCGATTTAACAGACGGAGGCAAAGACCGCAGTGCTGTGGTGAAGCAGAAGAGACACCAGCTCCTGCAGCCTCATATTCCAGCACACACCACCACCTCACACCGTCATGTGACGCAGACACGCTCTGAAGCTCCCTCTGCCTGTTGTCTGGGAATTATGACTGAAGAGGTTCATCCTACTGGTGCTGCCGACAGCAGGGCGTAGGGTCAACGCTCTCCACACAGGGTGGGTCTGAGTACTGTCAGAGCGTGCAGTCAGTCAGGGCGAGTGTGTGTGTGCTTGTGTGTCTGACTGCCTGCCGTTTGTGTGTGTCTGGGCAAACATTTATGCTTGTGTGCGTTTGTGTGTGTACATCTGTGTCTGACAGTCAGAAAATAGTGAGACCAGAACAGGGCATTTGCTAAGAGGTGCCTCATTAAACAGTGAGAAACAGTAGTGGTACTCACCTAATTACCTTACCAGTCTAATTATCTTACCAGTTTACCTTCACTGAATCTCCTGGGAGTCACAGACTACATCAATAGCAGTCTCCATCTTCATAGAGCCAGATACTGTACAGAAGTGCTCCCAGACAGGCAGCGGGACTGTGTATGTACACATACACTCAAACACACTGCTGCCAATACACACACACACATACACACACACATACACACACATACACTCAAACATGCTACTGCCAATACACACACACACACACATAGACACACACTCAAACATACTGCTGCCAATACACCCACACACACACACACAAACACTCAAACATACTACTGCCAATACACACACACACACACAAACACTCAAACATACTACTGCCAATACACACACACACACACACACACACAAACACTCAAACATACTACTGCCAATACACACACACACACACACACACACAAACATACTACTGCCAATACACATACACACACACACACACTCAAACACACTGCTGCCAATACACATACACACACATACACATACACACACACTCAAACATACTACTGCCAATACACATGCACACACATACACACACATACGCACTCAAACATACTACTGCCAATACACACACACACACACACACACACTCAAACATACTACTGCCAATACACACACACACACTCAAACATACTACTGCCAATACACATACACACACACACATACACACTCAAATATACTACTGCCAATACACATACACACACACTCAAACATACTACTGCCAATACACATACACACACACACACTCAAACATACTACTGCCAATACACATACACACACACACACACACACACTCAAACATACTACTGCCAATACACACACACACCTGTTCAGTCTGTTGATGACAGTTTATTGACCTGAGTGTTGACAGAAAATAACAAGTAAACTGTAGAAAACCTTCAGCGTTACACCTTGACAAAGGTACTCACTGTTCTCACAAATTACAAAGCACTACATCAGAGATACATAAAACATTATTAACATTTTCTTACAAAATAAAAACAACAATGGTAATAAAACAGGTTCATAAAACGAGTCACATCAGTACAAAGGTACATTCACTGCTCTTTCCTTGTGCCGCCCTCATCTCCTCGCAGGGTCGCAATAGTGTTTGCTGTTTTTGTCTTTGCTTTTTGACATTTTTTTTCTAAAAAGTCTTGCATTTGGAGGAGAAGGGGGTGGGGGTAGAGGGAGGGGTCAGGTTTAAAAATCAGACACAGTAATAAAAACTTCCATGCAGTTTGTCTTCTGTTTTTTTTTAGTTTTTTTTTAGTTTGGCAACATGCAATCAGTCCGGGTCTCTGTGCCTTTATTCTGGTGCTGTGTTGCTAGGCGACAGGTTCCTCTGCTTGAAATACTGTGTGACCTGTTGGGGTAGCTCAGCAAGCACGGATTTGGCTAACGTTTCCTTCGGCGCCTGGAAGACAACACCAACAAAATCACCAACAAAAAAAAATCAATAACATGAAAGGCTTTTGTTTTCTGATTCATCCTCCTGAGAGCTGAGTACTGTAAGGCTGACCAAAGATGAGCAATCCTCCATCTTTCCCAGAATTCCTGCGCTCCACTCAGGGAGACTCAAGTGCACCGCGGCAGGAACTCTTGGCAGAGCCGGCATGCATTCTGCCTCCTCTCACTTCCTGTATGAAATTAATTTCTCATTTCCTGTGGATGGGTTGAAGCCAGGTTCTGCTGTCTGCTCTCTCCTGCTGTTGAGGAAGTCACATGGGGCTGAGAAAGCCGCCTCCCACTCCCACCCCCACTCCCACCCCCACTCCTGTTAACACAGTTAGTGGAGGCCTGCAGCTTCCAGTCTCACTATCACCCAACATCACTCTGAACTCTAAACCTCAGCTCTTATCTCAGAACAGTCCTATTACACCTCAGTTCTGATCTCAGAACTGCCCTCTCACACATCACCACTGATCTCAGAACAGTCCTATTACACCTCAGTTCTGATCTCAGAACTGCCCTCTCACACATCACCACTGATCTCAGAACAGTCCTATTACACCTCAGCTCAGAGCAGCCCTCTTGCATTATTGTGTTTGGATTGAGCCACTGAGGACTCGTTTGTACCTGGTAATTAAGATGAAAACACAAAGCCCATCAAAGTCCTCACAGGATCAATCATGTCAGGTAACCCTTTCCCTGCTACTTGGCCTATTGGCTTGTCTGTAACACATGCAAGTTTGGTAGTGTGCCAAGCTGGGCTTCGGCCTGTATTGCAGTGTTTGAGCTCGGATTACCTCACAAATCACTGCTAAAAGCCTAAACAAAGGGGGCACAGTGACCGGCTCAAAACTGTCAGCCATTAATGAACCAACAGGCCCGGACAGTTCAGCGCCTGCAAAGACCTGCCGCAGCGCTCTGCTGAGGATGGAGACCTTCCAAAGGTCCAGAGGGACCTGCCAGTTTCACCACCGAAACTCAGATCAGAGGAGGGGGGTGTGTGGGGGGGGGTGAGGCCAGGGGACGAGCGGGGGGGACGAGCAGGGGGACGGGGGGGGAGCAGGGGGACGAGCGGGGGGGACGAGCGGGTGGGACAAGCGGGGGAGGGACGAGCGGGGGGGGGGGGGGGGACCAGCGGGGGGGGGGGGGGGGGGGGGGACCAGCGGGGGGACGAGCAGGGGGGACTCACGTTGCGGAAGTCTCGGAAGGGGACGAATTGCACAATGTCCCTCACAGCCTCCTCTCCTGTGTAGGACCGCAGCACGCGGTTGTCCCCGTCCAGGAACTCCATGGCGGCGAAGTCTGCGTTGCCGACGCCCACGATGATGATGGACATGGGCAGCTTGGCGGCCTGCACGACGGCGTGCCGCGTCTCGTCCATGTCGCTGATCACGCCGTCCGTGATGATGAGGAGGATGAAGTACTGCTGCAGGGGAGAGAGGCACGCGGCCGTCAGCGGCTACACCACTGCACTTTACAACTTGCGTTACTACACACTGCTGTTACTGCACACTGTGTAACTACACACTGCTGTTACTGCACACTGTGTAACTGCACACTGCTGTTACTGCACACTGCTGTTACTGCACACTGCTGTTACTGCACACTGCTGTTACTGCACACTGTGTAAATGCACTGCAGATATTCTGACTGTGTTCTCATGCTGTCAGAGCTGTGCTTCACTCTGCTTAAGCCAGGCTGCAGAGGTGATTCACAACGAGATCAAAGTTCCCAGCAGGAGAACTCTCACCTGCACCGAGGATTCACACAGAGATAGCAGAACACAGGACAGAGAGACTATCACAGAGATACCAGAGCGTGGGACAGAGAGACTATCACAGAGATACCAGAGCGTGGGACAGAGAGAGACTATCACAGAGATACCAGAGCGTGGGACAGAGAGAGACTATCACAGAGATACCAGAGCGCAGGACAAAGAGAGACTATCACAGATACCAGAGCGTGGGACAAAGAGAGACTATCACAGAGATACCAGAGCGTGGGACAGAGAGAGACTATCACAGAGATACCAGAGCGCAGGACAAAGAGAGACTATCACAGATACCAGAGCGTGGGACAAAGAGAGACTATCACAGAGATACCAGAGCGTGGGACAGAGAGAGACTATCACAGAGATACCAGAGCGTGCGACAGAGAGAGACTATCACAGAGATACCAGAGCGTGCGACAGAGAGAGACTATCACAGAGATACCAGAGCGTGGGACAGAGAGAGACTATCACAGAGATACCAGAGCGCAGGACAAAGAGAGACTATCACAGAGATACCAGAGTGAGGGAAACACAGGAATAAATATCACAGAGATGTATGAAATTGCAGACCAAAATGACGATCACAGATATCAGAGACATTTTTGCATATTGTAGCCTTTTAATTTTGTTAAGACGAGCTCTTACAGCAACACATCCTTCAAATTCTGATCTCAGTACTGCTGATGGACAGACATCACCTTCTGACAGCTCAAAGCTTTTCTTCTGTCTACTCCTTAAGAACCTTATGGTGCAGAATACCCATCCCCACATCTCTGTGGATCTTCCAGCTTTGGGTTTGTCAGTTACGAGAGGGAGCCTTTCTGTATGTGCTGATTATGCTTCAGATATCAGTACTGTACCTCACTTGTAAGTTGTATTGGATAAACGCGTCTGCCAGATGAATAAATGTAAATGTAAATGTAAATGTATATGTATCAGACCCTCAAAACCAGGCAATACACAGCTACAGCCATCTTCCTATCAATATAAGAGAACATATACATGCATGCATATATACATACATATTTTTGTATATATGGTCTCTACAGGACCGCAGCAGGTCGGTCCTGCCGGAGGAAGTGACCTCTGCTTGCTGTTTCGCTGAGGTGCTGGGGGACTGGGGCTCCAGACAGCAGTGCTCTGAAAGCCAGGCTTCACACTCAGCACCTCTGAGGCGAGTTATATAACCAGCATCTGAACTGACACAAGCACGATTTTCACCTCCAAAAATACGCTGCTCTTTCCTCCAGCTCGCATTGTGATTTTACATAAAAACAGAAACAATCAATGGTCTCACAAACACCAGTGACCTCACAGATAGCAGTGAGCTTCGTGATCTCTGTGACCTGAGGGGGTGGAGAGTTCCACATCTGTTCACACAGATCCTGCTGCCAAAGGTGGAGGAATGTAACACACACTCACTCACTCTCTCACTCTCACACACACACACACACACACACACTCACACACACACACTCACACACAGAGACATACGCACACACACGTGCACATGCACACACACACACACTCACTCACACACTCACTCACTCACTCACACACACACACACACACACACACACACACACTCACACACAGAGACATACGCACACACACGTGCACATGCACACACACACTCACTCACTCACTCACACAGTCTCACACACACACACACACACACACACACACACACACACACACACTCACACACACACACACGCGCACATGCACACACACACTCACTCATTCACACACACACATGTGATCACTCACATCTCCCTGTGTTGTTAACAAAGGCTGGGCTCTGCCCCCCACTTCATTGATTGGCTGGCTGGCGTTTAACAGCAGCCCCTCTCTCCCCCACTGTGAGGTCTCAGAAGTCTGTCCCTTTAATGTGCAACAGCCTGCTTATTACAGACTCATTAACCACACAGAGACACACACAGCACAGAGCAGCACACACACACTCACACACTGCACACACACACAGTGCACACACGCGCACACACACTCACACACAACACAACAAGTATGTGTGTGTGCAGCCTTTAGTACAGACATACAGACACACATCGCACACAATCCATAATACCAATCACTTTAACACAAACATATGCACAATCTCTAACACAGAACACAGTCTCTAATATAACTCATGTGCATGTGCAGTCTTTAACACAGGGTCTCTAACAGCACACACGTGCATTCAGTCTATTAATACACACACACTTGCACGCTGGCCACACCCAGAGGTCGAAGGTCACAACACTGATGAGGGCTTTTTCCCCAGTTGTTGACCATGAGGGGGGGTCCACGCAGGGCGGTGTGTCGCCCTGACGACCGCTGAGGCATCATCGCTCAGGGTCGCGCGGTTATTATAAACCCCGTTCCCTGACTAAACGCCGTGGAAGAGCTGCAATATTTCCCTTCACAGCGCTGTCTGTGTGCTGACAGGGAGCAATTAAGGACAAAAAGCTCTCTCTGTGTTCCGAACCTTCAGACAAGGGCTAAGTAATGACACGCTATTACCCCCTCTGGGCCGGCTGTGCGCCTGACTGCAGGGACAGACATGGCAGCCCAGCCACAGCCTCCATTACAGGCAGAATTACAGCGCAGAGACACAGCCCTGATGCTGCCTAATTATCCCACACAGCCCTGAAGCACCGGCACCCTCTCCCTCCACATTCCATCACAGCAAACTTGCACCGTGCAGGCGCCCCCTGGAGGGGCAGAGTGGAACTGTCTCTCCCTGGTGCTGCTCCAAACAGGGCATTCCCACTGATGATGATGATGATGATGATGAAGATGAACGTGAAGGGAGGTCTATGCCTTTCTCTCTCTCCATCCCAGTCCTGCACCCTTCACCTCTGCAGGATGGGTTACCATGACTACCCTTCCCCGCTCTTCCTGTGAGACAGAAGTGGAGCTGCCACGCCCCCTCCGCTGTCCCGAGCCAGATGAACTTTCACCTGAGAATCAGCTGAGTCTGCCATCCCATCATCCCCCCACCACCTTCCACTCACCGCTTACACCACCCCTACATCCCTAACAGTCACATCCTGTTATGCCACTTTCTGTGGCCACATCCTTTCCCCTGATTGAGCCTGCCCAGTGTACAGCTCGGCTCTCTGCTGCCCGGCTCTCACTGCGATGCCTCATTAGTCATTAAAGGAAGGGAGCTGAAGCAGGGGACAGAGGCACCATTTGTTCACTGAATCGTCCTCTATAAATAACTATAATTGGAAGGGAATTTTAATGGCCGTCTTCCCCTCGGCTCATAAAAAGCCAAAAGGAACAGTGAGCGATTTTCAAAGCCACTGAGCAGACTTTGAACTGATAATCCACAGCACTCTCTGCAGCTGTACACAGTGCAATTAGGTTCTACAGTCACTCTCCTACTGCACATTCTCTACCCACACACACACACCTATACACACACACACCTATACACACACACACACACACACACACACACCTATACACACACACACACACGCACACACACCTATACACACACAAACCTATACACACACACACCCCTATACACACACACACACACACACATACACACCTATACATACACACACACACACACACACCTATACACACACACACACACACACACACACACCTATACACACACACACACACACACCCCTATACACACACACACACACACACACACACACACACACATACACACCTATACACACACACACACACACACACACACACACACACACACACCCCTATACACACACACACACACACACACATACACACCTATACACACACACACACACACACACACTCACACACACACACACACACACACACACACACACACACACACACACACACACACACACAGCCACACACACTCACACACTCACACACACACTCACACACCTATACACACACACACACACACACACTCACACACCTATACACACACACACACACACACACACACACACACATACACACCTATACACACACACACACACACACACACACGCACACACACACACACACACACACACCTATACACACACACACACACACACACACACACACATACACACCTATACACACACACACACACACAC
>NC_050595.1:980000-1010000 GCF_013368585.1 Megalops cyprinoides
TGCTCCTCTGTACCCGATAAACACACCTCCTGCTGATCTGCATGATCACAGCACAGAGTACTGCTCCTCCGTACCCGATAAACACACCTCCTGCTGATCTGCATGATCACAGCACACAGAGTACTGCTCCTCTGTACCCGATAAACACACCTCCTGCTGATCTGCATGATCACAGCACAGAGTACTGCTCGTCCGTCCCCAATAAACACACCTCCTGCTGATCTGCATGATCACAGCACACAGAGTACTGCTCCTCTGTACCCGATAAACACACCTCCTGCTGATCTGCATGATCACAGCACAGAGTACTGCTCCTCTGTACCCAACAAACACACCCCCTGCTGATCTGCATGATCACAGCACAGAGTACTGCTCCTCCGTCCCCAATAAACACACCTCCTGCTGATCTGCATGATCACAGCACAGAGTACTGCTCCTCCGTACCCGATAAACACACCTCCTGCTGATCTGCATGATCACAGCACAGAGTACTGCTCGTCCGTCCCCAATAAACACACCTCCTGCTGATCTGCATGATCACAGCACAGAGTACTGCTCCTCTGTACCCGATAAACACACCTCCTGCTGATCTGCATGATCACAGCACAGAGTACTGCTCCTCTGTACCCAATAAACACACCTCCTGCTGATCTGCATGATCACAGCACAGAGTACTGCTCCTCCGTCCCCAATAAACACACCTCCTGCTGATCTGCATGATCACAGCACAGAGTACTGCTCCTCTGTACCCGATAAACACACAGAGAGGCGTCTCGCTCCGGGACCACGCTGACATCAGCTTGGCAGTTCAGTCTCCGCTCCGCTCACCAACATAAGGAGTTTAATAATGAGAACCAGCCATTCAGCCTGTACCACTCTCTCACTCTGCCAGCAGTCTGGAGCACATGGTCTGTGTTTGAATGTTCTCTCCCTCCCTCCCGCTCTTCTCAGAAATACAAACTGTTTCTACACAGACCAAGGTAACCATAGCAACCCCACCTTCTCTCTCCATCTGCGTCTTTCTGACAATCATGTACGCAGAAAAAAGCCCTGGTAGTTATATATAGACCCTGTTCACCAGGACAATGCCTTTCATAATTGAAAAAAATGAACAAATATGATGATGAAAGACCCGCGTGCCACATTACAGGAGGGAGGGAGTGAATGAGTGTAACGCTCGCAAACGGCAAAAACAAAGGCCCGTCTGTTCAGGAGGAACAGAAGGTCTCCAACCCGCCTGGGTTAAACCTTTCAGGGCAAAAACACCCACAGCACTCAGCACAGCCCAATGACATCATCTACCCTGGCCCAGACTGGCCACCATGTGTCAGAGTGCTGTTGATGAAGTGTGTGTGTGTGTGTGTGTGTGTGTGTGTGTGTGTGTGTGTGTGTGTGTGGGGAGGGGGGGTTCTGTTCGTACTCACTGTAAACATGAGCTGGCACCCTCCCAAAATGTAGTCCAGGAAGGAGTAGTCTCTCGTGATCTGGGGAGACACGACACCCTGTTACCCTCCCTCTTCCCACAGTCACACACGCTGATGTCCCTGTCTCTCCTGCACACATTAAAACAGTGTTCTTAAAAAGTGAATTTCTGCCGTCCTAGCACAGAGTCTCCTGGTGTTCACACAGGCAGCACAGAGTCTCCCAGTGTTCACACAGGGAGCACAGAGTCTCTCGGTGTTCACACAGGCAGCACAGAGTCTCCTGGTGTTCACACAGGCAGCACAGAGTCTCCCAGTGTTCACACAGGGAGCACAGAGTCTCTCGGTGTTCACACAGGCAGCACAGAGTCTCCCAGTGTTCACACAGGGAGCACAGAGTCTCTCGGTGTTCACACAGGCAGCACAGAGTCTCCCAGTGTTCACACAGGGAGCACAGAGTCTCTCGGTGTTCACACAGGCAGCACAGAGTCTCCTGGTGTTCACAGGGGCAGTGCAGTAATCAGTTGTGGGCAGAAAGCGAGAACGTCAGAAGCAGTCGAGGAATGCGGAGGATACAGGTGAGCGAGGCCCCCCACGTGCTGCGGAGGAGCGTCAGAACGGCTGTTCCTGCACTGATATTAATGCCTCTATCGATCGGGGAATTTAAGGCTATTACTTTAATCCGTGACTGGAAAAAACGAAATTAAAACGCCCGCAGCAGAGCCACAATTACAAGAATTTTGTTTGTAATAAAAAATTTAATTAAAAGGCAAGTCGTTAGCTGTGTGCGCCATGATTTGTCACGCACTTCTAATAGATTCAGAGCAGGTTGGCTTTGTCCTCGTTCGTGCAGATATTTACATAATGAAACGGCTAATTAGCGATTAGGGGGATAATGAGCCACGGGCCCGCGAATGTTTACCTTGCATGACTTCAGAATAATAATCCCAGAGTTTTTGTAGCTCTTCTTCTTCTTCAGTTTCTTGGGATTGATGCATTCAAACTCGACCTGGAAGAAGAGGGGCAAGAGAGGCTTACAACACACAAACAGAAAGCATTCCTGAAACATGGAAAGCCATCACACCCGAATGACTGGCTGAGAAGACAATATAAGTGTCACAAAGTGTCACAAAAACTAAAACAACGTTGCCTTGTTGCAGCAATATTACCACAACACAATAGTAAAATTTATTAATGCATATTAATGCAGAAACACAGTGGAGTGAGAGAAGGATCACAGTAAGGTTTCAGAACCATTGCAACAATGTTACCAGGACACCTCTAACTGACTCAACAACTGAAAAACACAGACTGTGGGACAGGACACAGTCTGTGCACCTGTAAGGAAGGTAAACAGCACACACTCCTCGGGCCTCTGTGAGGTGTGACCGCATCTGAGGGACAGAGAAGCCCTCCATTAAAGCTGTGCTGTGTGTGAGTGTGTTATTCACTACGCTGTGAGAGCAGCGCCTCTTCCCGCCCTACGCACTGCAGTGCATACGCTGCCCCAGATCAGGGCGGGGTCGGTGGATGCGTGAGGAGGCCACAGGAGAGGGAAGCAAACACCATCGAAATGTGCGAATGAGTGCTTTTGATCCACATCAGCCATGAGATGGAAGACATTTCATCACAGTCACTGCACAGCAAACATACCATTAAACCTGGCCCCCAGCTCCCAACACCACCCCCACCCACCACCCCCCAAACCCCACCTCTACCCCAACTCCGTCATCTGCGCAGGAACGAGATTCATTGTCTGTTTTTTACCAATTTGTTTGTCTATTTATTTATTTGCATTTTTGTAGGGCAACAGAGAACAGTGCAAGGAGAACAATTTGCATCTCAAAGACACTGCCATGCATTTCTCTCACTTCCTCTCTCTCTCCCTCCCTCTCTCTCCCTCCCTCTCTCTCTCTTCCTCTCTCTCTCTCTCTCTCCGCCTCTCTGGGGTCCAAACAATAGCCAGAGACAGAGAGACGAGGCTTCTCTTCCTCAGTAACACCTGTATCAAACTGACCAGACAGACAGGGGGAATGTCATCTGGCAGGAACACCTGTGGAACTCCAGCTTCCGAGGCCTTCAGGACAAAGGGCTCGCATTCCAATGAAATTAAAAAACAGCTCCTGCCAAAAGGCACACAGATACATCCGCACACAGTGCTGCCCACCGTGCTGGGGAGGCGGGGGGGGTGAGGGAGGGGGAGTCGTGATTGGCTCAGAGGAGCTGTCATGGCCATTTAAAATCAGCAAGATGTAGATGTGATCTGTCTCCTAGCAACATCCCACAACATTCTGCAAGCCAGCCTCTTTCAGCCAGTTGGGAGTGTGAAGGACTGGTGCCATGCAAGTCACACTGCAAGCCCACAGGCTGCCGGCTGGCCTTTCACTGTCTGCGGAGCTGCAAGGGTGAGCTCCGGCCCAATCAGCACCCCTCGCCCTGTCCCACGACGGCCAATGGCGCGGCCCCTCTCTCACCTCCTGTGAGCTCTGAGCTTCGCTCATCTTGGACACGGTGGTCTGGAACTCGCCAATGAAGTCATGGCCTCCGTCGTTATCGTAGTCGTAGCAGAGCACCTGCCAGACAGAGGAACAGAGGGAGGGTTTCACAATCACAATCTACAGAAGGGAACTAACAACAAAACAGCTGTTCCTCTTCCTCTAAAAACAGCTGTTCCTCTTCCTCCACCTTCAGTGCCTAGCCACTGTTTCCACAGGAGACTAGTGAGCGTGTAACGTGTCACCTGGGTGAGACAAACCCCGCATTCACAGATCTTTAAAGCACCCGGCAGGCTCAGCTCTCACTCCGGCTCTCATGCCACGCAGCTCAGACGAGCGGAGTCACACCGGCCGTCTTCCCTCACACACCCTCTGCAGGCGTCGCCTCGGCCGCCCTCCCCAGCTGAGATCTGTCTTTCCCTTCTGCACAGTTGCATAGGTGGGGTGCACTCCAGGCTTATCTGTGGAGGTGTACCTCAGGGTATGTTAGCTTTGTGCCTGGAACGGCTCAGCCCTTCTGTCGTGCAGACTGTGTCACTGCTGTTAAACTGACACGCTGATCTTGGCACACGCTCGTGATCTCACTGTGTTTGGCGCTGAGGCTTGCTCATGTGTGGTTAGTGGTGTCCTGTTTGTGCAACTTCTCATCCCACTTCATTAGATGCACTTTGTAAGACATCTGGATAAGAGCGTGTGATAAATGATAATAACATAATGTAATTATCAGTGGAGCTGTGAAGGTCTGTGAAGGAGACTCACTAAGAATGTTTTTTTTTATTTCTGGAATGCCAGGTTCACACAATACCTGCAAAAGGTGGTGAGAGCAGCAGCTTTCTAAAAGTGAGGAGGCATAACCCCCCCGTGAGAGGTGAGCATGACAGCCCTCCCTTTCCCTCAATAATGGGAGGGATCACCAGGTGCCAGCCACCTGATCAGCAGGGTGCCGATTGGCTGGAAACACAGAAATGAGGAAGTGAGACTCATACTCCTTCCTGAGGAGGCCAGAAGCGGACCATTCTGGGACAGAAAAGGAAGAGGATGCTGGCTTCTACTCTCCCTATTTTACTAACAGGACTAAAGCTAGAATCAAACAGTGTCACAATACAATACAAGGGTGCTATGCTATGGTGTTTTGTAAAAATAAACCAAATTTTGCAGAAAAATGTGACTGTGGTTTTTGGGAAAGGCCCTCTTTCTTCTTGCAATGAGATACACACAGGAACACACACAGCTGTTAATCAAAAATCACTCCTCTGCCTCTGTCATTAATAAATATTAAACTGGGTTTATATAAATATATTATCACTTATGATTAATTATGCAATATTTTGTATTATTGTGGAAATGTCTCCCAGGAGCACTTCTGTTCAATGTTCAGCTCTGTTCAACCTGTAGGGATGCAAGCACCACCGAGCCCACCCAAACAGGAACACCTCAGCACCCTGTCACCCAGACCCCCCACCCCCCCAGGAGACCCACAGCAGGGAAGCACCAATGCAAGGACTGCTCCAGTGAAGCCCCGCCCAGCCAGGACCACACCCTCATGGACACACACAGTGAGGCCCGCCCCATGTGAAGCCACGCCCACCTTGATGTTCCTCTCCACGTCCCCGTTACAGAGGGACACCAGTGGCATGGTGAGAGGTTTCCACACAGGATCCAGGGTGTTCTTAATCACCTGAGAGGAAAGGACAGGTACATTAGCGCCACACACACACACACACACACACACACACACACACACACACAGACACACACACCCACACACACACACACACACACACACACACACACACACACACACACACAGTGCACTTCTCTGCTGGACAGGGGACCACTCACCACTTTTATATTTACATTTATTCATTTGGGAGACGCTTTTATCCAAAGAGACTTACAGGCGAGGCAGAGTACAACAGAAGCAAAAAGGCCATGTAAGGAGTCAACACTATCAGAAGCTGTCATCAGGGAGGTGTGTGAGCATGTATGTGTGTGTGATCTTTCTCCACAGCTGAATAGGGTATGTGCACACCATGTTAAACTGTATGAGTGGAATGGCATAGGCGTCACTCTTAATCCAGCTGTTATACTTGATGCTATACCTTCCAGTACACAATCCACAGAAATATCCACTCCGCCCCAGAGCTCTGTCCCCATGTAGCGAAGGGCGAGAGCAGTCACCCCTCCCGGCCTTGAACCCAGGTCGTCAGGGTACCAACCATGCAACTTTGACCGCGACGCCAAAGAGCCAGGCTCATTGGTATGGCAGTCAGAGCGCATACTCAACCGTGGTGACGGCACTCCGTCACACCCCAACACACGCACACACACACACACTCACGTGCACACACACACACAAATGTGCGCGCACACACACACACACACACACACACACACACATGCACACACACACACACACACACACACACACACACACACACACACACACAAACGTGCGCGCACACACACACACACACTCACCTCTGTCCTGTGTACCAGCATCCATTTTCCATCCTCTCCTTGCTTGTGAAACTCTAAATAAGGGTCAGATTTTCCAAAGAAATCCTGGAATAAAAAATGAGACATTTAAATACTAACCATAGCGTACTGGCAGAGGGCTCTTGCAGACATTCTGTATGGCAGTGAGCTGGGGACGAGCACCACTCTATAGCACTGCATCACCCTCAGAAGGCTCCGCTTCTGGCCTTTACTGCAGAAGCTTTTACTGAGTGTGCTTTCTACTGTTTTATTAAGAGTGTGCTGCACTGCAACATCCTGTACAAACACTGAAACTGGCATCAAAGGGGGCCAGACACAGCCACTCCCATGGGCGTGGCTCATCCGCTTACCTTCTTGTCCAGCTTTCGGCCGCACAGACTCAGTGTTATAATTCTGTTGTCTGACAGTTCCTGTGCAGTTATCTATAACCGACATGAGAGAGCACAACTTTAACACTGCGTGTGTACAGCTGCGTGAGTGTGTGTGTGTGTGTGTGTGTGTGTGTGTGTGTGTGTGGGGGGGGGAGTGTGAGAGAGTGTGAGAGTGTGTGAGAGTTTGTGTGTGTGTGTGTGTGTGTGTGTGTGTGTGTGTGTGTGTGTGTGTGTGAGAGAGAGTGTGTGTTTCATTAGAGAACATTATGACTAAAACTATTCCTCAATGACTTTTTACCCATGATAAAGAATAACTTGACATTTAAAAAAATGATAACGATGACTAAATGTCTTTTCATTTTCAAAGACAAAAACAAGACAAAAGCCACGATGGTAGACAGACGTTCAATTTACCATGAAACGTTTGCATCATATCTGTTTTGTCCAGTCACACACTGACGCTGAAAAAGCTGGAATCTGTTCTGACACTGTTTTATAGTGTTAGCTTCTTTACATGGATTGCAAGCTCATCTAAACATGCAACAGTATTAACTGAGTATGGAGAGAAAGCTGTTTAGTGTTTGCCAGCAAACTACCCAAGTTACATGCTTTCATATCTGCTTTAACTAGCTTTCATTCAATCCAGCTTGTTGTGGCAAAATATATTCATTTTGGAGGCCAAATCATCAGTTAGGTTTAGAGGCTAGGTACAATGCAGAACAACATAAAATCCAAAGTGCCATACTAATCTTAACACAAAATCTAAACTTGACATTCTTTTGGCATGAAGGCAAAATAAAATTAATGAGACAGTAATTACCCTCAATGTATTTAAATTGAACTGATTGGAGTTGAACTGTATGTGCATGATAAGCTTCTAAATTAGAATGCTAACTGATATGTTAAATTCTGTTTTCCTGCATTCATTAATTCTTTTACCAGTTGACCCAATTATTCCATATGTGAGATATATTCAAATACCATCATACCTGATTCAACCTGTGAACTAAGAAGCAAGACCTTTATTAGTTTAAAAAGGTTTGCTGGTGGCAGTAGAATACATGAAATACACAGCTGAAAGCCCCTGACCATTTGGAGAAGCTGACAATAGCAATGCTAGCTGTTTTGTTAGCTTCGCAATTCATGAGATATACTGGCAATATTGTCTAAATGCATCTACGTGTTCTCAATGGAAAGTTAAGGATTGTAATTATGCAATGACAAAACAAAGTTTAAAACGTGAATAAAAATTTGACTAAAGCTTGACTAAAATGTTCAGAGATGGCAACAAAAACTAATCTAAAACAAAGAAGGATGAAATTACTGAAATGTGACTAAGATTACTGTGTATTTCATTCTTTATTCTTCATTCAAAGTGAAAAGACTTTGGTTAAAGCTGCCAAATTCACACTGCTGTGTGTGTGTGTGTGTGTGTGTGTGTGTGTGTGTCTCTCTCACCGTGATAGTCCCCTTCCCCGCTGGCTTGCCATTGGCCAGAATCAATGGCCGATGCAGCTTCTTACTGGACACAATCTGCAGGTGGGAGGGGTCAGAGAGGAAATAAGAGAGACGTCTGAGTTCAGACACCTTCAGTCTGAACCTGAACACACACATCATCCCTGAAACAGTCTGAAACCTGAACACACACAGCATCCCTGAAACCTGAACACACACAGCATCCCTGAAACAGTCTGAACCTGAACACACACAGATTCCCTGAAACAGTCTGAACCTGAACGCACACAGCATCCCTGAAACAGTCTGAACCTGAACACACACAGCATCCCTGAAACAGTCTGAACCTGAACACACACAGCATCCCTGAAACAGTCTGAACCTGAACACAAACAGCATCCCTGAAACAGCCAGACTGTCAGGCTCATTCCTCTCCAGAGAGGCGGGGTTTCAAGCTCTGATGGGATTGGATACGGCACACTCAGCGAATGAGAAGAGAAACATGAGGTCAGGGAGTCACTCACAGCTGTGAGAGGTCAGAGGTCAGTCAGGAACAGGTTGACCGGGTCAGAGGTTAAGGACAGGAGAGAGAGAGGTGAGGGCAGAGCGTACCATGCCCAGCGTGCAGGTGAACTCTCCCAGGAAGTCATGCTCATACAGCTGGGTGCTGCACTTGTCCTCGTCGAACATCGCAAACTTCAGCTTCTGAACCTCCTCAAAGCGGTAATCCACCTGGAACTTCTCCCCGAACACCGGGTTAAGGTTATTCACTGCGGTCTCTGTGCGGCCGACCTGCAACACACACACACACGCACACAGACACACCCACACACACGCACACACACACACACACATGCACACAGAGCAAATATTACTGTTAAGCTCTCATCTTCAGCTGTAATGTTATCCTGCTTGCTAGCTGTTTTAGCAAATATACAATGCTGCTACCATACAGACGTGCGCCTCAGTGGAAATGTAGCTCGACTCACAGTCAGTGATTTTCACTGGTGAAAAATCCAACTGGCTGGTGAGTTTTTACATCTACCAGCCACACTGGGCGGTGGACAAACAGGTTAATTTGGACCCTGCTCTTGACGTGGTTTGTTATAACCTAATTTGGCTGCTAAACCCCACATCATGTTGCTGTCTACATCGTCCCAAGGTGTACGGCTTCACAGTGGTGCTGCGGCCCCTCCGGCAGCAGTCAGGGCAGGGGGGGACTGTCTCGCACCCCAGGAGGGATCCCCCGACTGTGAGACAGAACCCGCTGCTCTGTCATCTGAACACGGTGTGAACTCGGTGTCACGATCATGTTCCTGCGGTCAGCTGCGAAGTAAAACTCCTTTCTTACCTTACGCACATTTGTTTGACTCTTATGAAATACAGAAATATTTATGTTCTACTGCTGAAACTCCTTTACAAGTGAGTCTGAATGCTCCCCACTGCTTCAGAGATGCATTCAGTGCGACTATGAATATTCTCTTACCCGGGACACAGACTTTTCAATTTAAGGCACCTGGTGACTGCATTGGACAATAAAAACAATGAAAGCAGAAAAGAGTGAAATACCACGTATCCTAAACACGGACGCCCTCCTGTCCTGGGCAGACAGAGGGTGGGAACGTTAACCGGGCGAGACGGACTGAGACAAAGCACTGAAGAACACAACATTAGCAATAAAAGGCTGAGTTATGAAAATTCTCAGCCGTATGAAGTAACATATTCAGTCAAACGGCCGTGCTGCCATGATGCTGTGCTCGGGTTGGTAATGGAGGCAGAGGCTGGTGACTAACGTGAGGTTGCTCTGAGTCACCCGTTAAATCGTTTAGTCTGTCTCCATCCCCCTCAGCTTCCCTCGGCCCCCGTACCCCTCAGCACCTCACCCTCCACCCCTCCACCCCTCCACAACACAGAGGAACACCCAAACCCCACCCCCCACACACAGCAACACAGACACATATTACACACAAGCACCCACCCACGTGCAGAAACATACATTTTACATACACACACACACACACACACACACACACACACACACACACACACACACACACATACACACATACACACACACACACACACACACACACACACACACACACACTCACACACGCACACGCACACACACGCACACACCCTCCTCGGTTTAGTGTCACTGCACCCGTGTGTCATGCTCTCAGCCTGTGGGGCTGTCAGAGAGATTCTTCTGAGCTCTGTGTCTGGAGGGACCGGGCTGTCAGATCTCAGTACGGTGGCTAGCAAGGGACACACAGTGCCGACCTGCCATACAGTCAGTCAAAGAAGCCTCAGTCACTATGGCAACAGTAGAGTGTTCCTACCCCAAGATCTCAGACATCCCCTTCACAGCCAGCAGGTCCCTGTTCCTTCAGCGCTTTGTGTTGGTCTGAATCAGGACCGATGGCATCATAGCGTACGCTCTGGGGATCTCAGTGAGGTCATCTTCCCTTTTTACCGTGTAACAAAACCTGTTGCTGGCCGGCACGTTTACTTTTAAAGAAAACAGTGACCTCCGAGGACCTGCCAGCACTGTACATGAGTATATTACACAAACGGCCTGTAAATCTGGCTTTCTACACTCTCTCTCCCAGACTCTCTTCTTCCGTTCTCTCAGGCTCTCCCTGTCTCCAGTCTCTTCTTTCCCCTCTTCCCTCTCTCTCTTTCCATCTTCTCCAATCCTGTTCTCTCTTGGCTGTGATTATGCTGAGTGACACAAATCAGACTTCCTTCACAGGGGTTTTTACACTGCTGTCTAATTCATGCTAATTTATGTCTCCTCTCCTATTATCTTTTTCCTTCTCTGTTTTTCATGGCAGCCTCCCTCCCCCGCTCCTGCCCTCTCTCTCTCTCTCCCTCTCCCTCTCTCCACGCTTCTCTGTGAAAATGCGTCTTCTGTCTCTTCAAAGGACTTCCTTCCTGTCTCTGCTCGCTTTCTTTCTCACCACGCCTCAGTTCCAGCACACGCTGTGCTTCCATCGTTGCCCTGGTAACCGCAGCGCCAGTTTCTTGTTTGGGCTTGCCCTATTGACCAATAACAGCATCCCATGGTGATCCCACTGCGTGCTGCCCCTGAGCCTGTCCTCACCTGTCAGGGTGTGTGTGTGCAGAGATGTGTCAGAGCCACTCCTCTTTTTACTTTACTGGGTAGCAGCTAAGAGAGGTGTGTGCTCTTATGACCTGATTCTGACTCTCTCCTCTTAATGCCTCTGACCCCCCCCCTCACCTCCACCCAGTTGCCGTCCACCTCCAGGAAGAGCACACAGAAGGGGTCGGACTTGGAGGTGACATCTCGGTCCAGCAGGTTAGCTCCGCAGACAGACAGCTCCACTTTGGTGACGCAGTACTGGGAGCCGATGGCAGGCCCTGAGTCGGACCCGGAGCCGAGGGTGTAGGCCATGGGGGCCAGAGACGCCCTGCCACAGCCTGCAAGCAGAGAGACAGAGTGTGTTACAGCGTGTTACAGCGCATTACAACTAAACATACAGAGCACATTACAGCACATTACAGCACATTACAGCACGTTACAGCACGTTATGGCACATTACAGCACATTACACCCGAAAATACTTTTAAAAACCCTCTTTAAACCATATCCAAGGCCAGATCACTACGATCTGCAACCTTGGGGCAACTGACTGTCCCATCCTGACGGGGTCACTCCTCTCAGACACAATGCCTTCCTGTACTGGTCCCTCGGTGGAGGAATGAACTTCCCTTGGGGGTCACTGGCTATCTTCTGACACACACTGAAGACCCGTCTTTACCCTGCATCTCCGTTCCAGCCCAATCTCTGCCCTCTAACACCTGCTACTTGAATTACTTGCTGATTATTTAGTTGTAGTATCACAGTGTGTTAGGGATCTTGTGATCTAACGACATGGTAGTGTATGTATCTGACTTCCCTTAGTTTTCCAGACTGTCTAGTTTCAGTTAGCACAAGTTAACTTGTGGTAGTGTTTCAATAGTGTTATACTCACACACGCATATATACACACAGCCTCCCAGGGTCTCTCTCTCACACACACACACACACACACACACACACAGTCAGATCAGCACACGGGCTATAAGGGGGCAGCTGCTGTTGCCAGGAGACCAGCAATGACCTGTATCCCTGTAGAGAACTCTCTTCCTCCTGCCAGTTTCACTTACATCCAGGACCTTGAACTTTGACCCCTACAGCATGTCCCAACGACGACGGTTGGCACAGAACAAACCCAGGAAGTAAAAGTGATTGTTCCTGGCAGTGCTGGGTAGCAGAGGAACGGCAGCTCACAGCCAAACAGAGTTCAGGTACCCCTACTGAACAGAGCTCAGAACCCCACTGAACACAGAGCTCAGAAAACCCCCCTGAACACAGAGCTCAGAACCCCCCCTGAACACAGAGCTCAGAACCCCCACTGAACACAGAGCTCAGAAAACCCCCCTGAACACAGAGCTCAGAACCCCCACTGAACACAGAGCTCAGAACCCCCCCTGAACACAGAGCTCAGAACCCCCCCTGAACACAGAGCTCAGAACCCCCACTGAACACAGAGCTCAGAAAACCCCCCTGAACACAGAGCTCAGAACCCCCCCTGAACACAGAGCTCAGAAAACCCCCCTGAACACAGAGCTCAGAACCCCCCCTGAACACAGAGCTCAGAACCCCCCCCTGAACACAGAGCTCAGAACCCCCCCCTGAACACAGAGCTCAGAACCCCCACTGAACACAGAGCTCAGAACCCCCACTGAACACAGAGCTCAGAAAACCCCCCTGAACACAGAGCTCAGAACCCCCACTGAACACAGAGCTCAGAAAACCTACTGAACATTGTCCTCACAAAACCTCAACCCTAAACAATATTAAGCTGAAAATACTGTAGTCAAAACAATGGAACAAAATGAAAGTTGGCTGTCAAGAGCCCTTTTGAGAATACTGACAGCAGTAAGCATCTCTCTGCGCTCTGAGAGCACTCTCGCATTCTACAACCTCCAGTGGAACATGTCCTATGTACATTTTTCAAAGAAAAGGACAGATGTAGCCGTTGCTCTGATTAATTAATCTCTGCTGGTTCACTTCTGGAAAGGAGGACCTGTGCTGGTGAGCCAAAGCAGACAGAGATACCACCTGCAGCGTAACTCCTCTCTCCCCTGCAAACCTGAGTGCGGCGACATAGAGCTGAAACCTCCACCTCGCTCTGGTCTCTCATTATGCTTGTATTTCCTGTTTGCACAGTGAGGCACAGAAAAGCACACAGCACTGTGCACAAACTGTCACATGACCTGAGAGCAAGACACCAGCGCCGATACCACAGGAGAGCAGGTACCACACTGCAGGAGAGCAGGTACCACACTACAGGTACCACACTGCAGGAGAGCAGGTACCACACTGCAGGAGAGCAGGTACCACACTGCAGGAGAGCAGGTACCACACTGCAGGAGAGCAGGTACCACACTGCAGGAGAGCAGGTACCACACCACGAGGACACAGGTGCTGCACAGCACAGACTTCTCCGTCCGGTCAAGCAAAAAAGTGTGGCCTGCAGGTTCAGCGCCATCTCTGCACCTCACAGGATCACACCACAGCTCTACAGCTGAGAGGGTTAGAGAGTTCGAGTCTGCTGTGCAGTAGAACTGCAGCATCCTGTGAGAACCAGCAAAGATTAACACCCAGCACAGCACTGCGGTCTCCAATACTGACAAAGATGTTACTTAAAAACACAACATAAAAAGGAGTTTCATCTCGCAGCTGTATGAAAAGTTAAATGTGGTTACACATAAACCACTGAAATGAGTCAGGATGTCCCAGTAACCTACTTCTGCAACACAGTGCGCAGCTCATCACCGCTATCTGGTGCTGTACCGCTCCAACTCTCTGTCACACGCACGCACACTCACACACACTCCCACTCTGTCACACACACTCACACTCACACACACGCACTCCCACTCTCACTCTGTCACACGCACTCACCTCACACTCACATACACAGACTCCCACTCTCACACTGTCACACGCACTCCCACTCTGTCACATGCACTCACACTCACACACTCACACACACACACACACCCACTCTGTCACACGCACTCACACTGACACACACACACTCCCACTCTCACTCTGTCACACACACTCACACTCACACACACGCACTCCCACTCTCACTCTGTCACACACACTCACACTCATGCGCTCACACTCTCACTCTGTCACACACACTCACACTCATGCGCTCACACTCTCACTCTGTCACACGCACTCACACGCACACACTCCCACTCCGTCACACGCACACACTCCCACTCTCACTCTGTCACACGCACTCACACTCTCACACATGCACTCCCACTCTCACTCTGTCACACGCACTCACACTCATGCGCTCACACTCTCACTCTGTCACACACACTCACACTCATGCGCTCACACTCTCACTCTGTCACACGCACTCACACGCACACACTCCCACTCCGTCACACGCACACACTCCCACTCTCACTCTGTCACACGCACTCACACTCTCACACATGCACTCCCACTCTCACTCTGTCACACGCACTCACACTCATGCTCTCACACTCTCACTCTGTCACACGCATTCACACTCTCACACATGCTCTCACACTCTCACTCTGTCACACGCACTCACACTCATGCGCTCACACTCTCACTCTGTCACACGCACTCACACTCACACACGCACACACACTCTGTCACACGCACTCACGCTCACGCATGCACATGTACACACACAACCACGCATGTACGTGCATGCAACCTCACACACACTCTACATCTTTCATCTATGCAGACACACTCAAACAGAGAGACACAATTAAATACACACACATGAGAATGTGTTGTACAGAAAGACAGAACTATCTTGATATAAAGAGCAGCTTCATTCCCTGTGACCCTGTCCCTGTGCAGGCTGAATTAAACAAGCCTCCATTTCGGACGAACGCTCTCGGCGAGGGGTGATGGTTTCAGCTTTTCTTTTAAAACTGTGTAATCCTAGTGAAGAACACCAGCATTCAGCATTTCATATGATACATGAAAATTTGCCTCAAACACCCCCACCAGTGCTGCATTTCTGGACTCAATCCCTACAAGGACACTCCAGATGTGCATGAGGGTGCATTCCCATGTGTGTGTGTGTGAGTGAGTGAGTGTGTGTGTGTGCGTGTGCGTGTGCATGTATATGTGTATATGTGTGTATGCGTGTGTGTGTATGTGTATGTATGTATGTGTGTGTGCTCAAGAGAAGTAAAACTGGAGGATTTTGGGAGTACTCACCCCAGACCCCCCAGCATTGTGTCAGTCCACGGAGCAGAGTCCCTCCTCCGCGTCTCCGCGTGTCTCTGACCATCTCTACCTGCCCGGCCGCTCCTACACCTGCATATATAGGCTGCGCTCTGGGTGTAATCGCCACGTTTGCTACCACACGCCTCTCACCTCAGTCTGACGCCATGGAAAACTCTGTCTCAGACACAACAGCCCAATCTGCAGGGAAAAAAAACACTGAAATCCAGTGGAAACTCCAGCTCAGCCGGCTCACTGGTGGAGTAAACACTACTTACCTGCTCTGTGTTTTTAACTCTAAATTACCGGTTACCTGTCTGCTACCAGGTACGTTAAATTTGGTTGGGTTAGCGGAAACAGACCAGTGGGGGTGGGGGGGTTGTGTCTCTGAGGAGAGGAGCAGGTAACAGTGATCAGGGGTATTCAGCCAGTTTCTCTGAATTACTCCCTGCTCTATGACAGCTCCTGGGAACCTGCAGTTCCGCTTCACAGCCCACAGCTCCTGAGAGACCCCCCCCCCCCCCGGATGGGAGAATGCCGACAGATGTCTGTGCAGAGGACAGGCACGGTCTCCGGGAAGAGGGGCGAAAGGACCCTGCAGATGGGTGGAGCTTGTGTCATGAGTCGACTGTGACTGTGGTTCACAGAGAAAGGCGGTTTAGGTTTATTCCTCTGGCTGTCCCCAGAACCTCTCAGCACTCCTCAGGAAATATGAACACACATTTCCTGCTGCCACATTAGTGCCTCCTACTGACTCCGCAGGTGCTTATATTGTCAGGTTGTTTTCAGGGAGAGATACACTCATCCTTCCGTCAGTGTCAGCTCTGCAGCAGTACATTGTGGGACTTGTAGTGCGAAAAATAGCCAGAGAAGTATAGGGGTGAGCCTAGAGGGGCATGGTGTGTTACAGTATCACTGATTCCAAAGCTGGGATGAAACAAACAGAAAAGGCTTGCTGCATAATGATGAATTTATCTCAATAAGCAGACCTGTAAATCTGCTAGCCTCATTCTGACTTCCAAACAAGTGAAACTGAGGTACTGAATCTAATACAGTGTGTTTAAAACATACATTTCCATCTCAATAGCCACAATTTCACGAACGCCCATGGTTCAGTCATCACTGCACTGCACACTGACTCAACACTGAACCGCTCAAACTGAGAGCTGGTTTTTCGGGCCGTTTCCACATTAGCGAGTCTGGGAAATCTGCCTGGAATATATCACCCTGCCACTGCTGCCTGGAGAAACACTCTCAAACTGGATTCCACTACGCTGAGCGCTGGCGTGGGGACTGTTAGGGACAAACTCACTGCTGAACCAACACAGAGAGAGTGAGCAACAGATGATGAGAGAGAGAGAGAGAGAGAGAGAGAGAGAGAGAGAGAGAGAGAAAGAGGGAGAGGGAGAGAGAGAGGGAGGGTGGGCACTACCTGAGAATGGCCTCTTTCAGCTGGGAACAGGTCCCTGCCACATTGAGAGGGAGAGAGAGACTGAGAGATGGGGGAGACTCCCTGTACCCCTCAGTAAAGACACAGAGAGGGTCTGTTCTGCACAATCTTTCCACAGTGAGACCCTGTACATGGGTCAAACTGGAATCCACGTATTTCTTTTGGGGCTGAGCCAAGAATGCTCTCACAGGTTAAAAACAACACAAAGCTACCACAAGCCCTATCAGATACACCGTAACTAGGAAAAGGATGCAATGGCATCTAAGCGAGTATGTCGTCCTGAGACCGCAGAGCCCGCCGTGCGGGTCTGAGACCGGCCCGGTTTCCCCGCCCACAGGCACCAAACCAGCTGCTCCTGTGTGTGTGTGTTCCAACAGCAGGAACAGTGCTACAGGCATCCCCAAGCACAGAGCAGCGTGACAGATTCTTCATCATGTGTTTTAACAAATGCAAGGGGACACAGGATCTTGGCATCAATCTATCACATATCTTTTGCAAAACCTGTATTTCGTTGTGGATTGAAACACAGCATTCAAATGTGTGTGTTTTTTTGTGCATGTTTGTTTGTGCATGTCTGTAGGTGTGTGTGTGTATGCATGTCTGTGAGCATGTGTGTTTGTGTATGTGTGTGTGTGTGTGTGTGTGTCTGCGCACACGCGTGTAGGTTTGTGTGAGTGTATGTGTGTCTGGTAATTTGTGCACGTTTGTGTGTGTATGTGTGTTTGTGAATTTGCGTACGTTTGTGTGTGTATGTGTGCTTGTGAATTTGTGCACATTTGTGCGCGTTTGTGTGTGTATGTGTGTTTGTGAATTTGCGTACGTTTGTGTGTGTATGTGTGCTTGTGAATTTGTGCACATTTGTGCGCGTTTGTGTGTGTATGTGTGTTTGTGAATTTGCGTACGTTTGTGTGTGTATGTGTGCTTGTGAATTTGTGCACATTTGTGCGCGTTTGTGTGTGTATGTGTGCTTGTGAATTAGTGCACATTTGTGCGCGTTTGTGTGTGTATGTGTGCTTGTGAATTTGTGCACATTTGTGTGTGTATGTGTGCTTGTGAATTTGTGCACATTTGTGCGCGTTTGTGTGTGTATGTGTGTTTGTGAATTTGTGCGCGTTTGTGTGTGTATGTGTGTTTGTGAATTTGTGCGCGTTTGTGTGTGTATGTGTGCTTGTGAATTTGTGCGCGTTTGTGTGTGTATGTGTGCTTGTGAATTTGTGCGCGTTTGTGTGTGTATGTGTGCTTGTGAATTTGTGCACAGTTGTGCGCGTTTGTGTGTGTATGTGTGTTCGTGAGTGTCTGTGCTTTCTGTTTTGCACTGTTTCAGAAAGTGACCCTGCTGTTCGGGGTGCAGACAGAGCATGTAGGGATGTTTCTGATCAGCAGGTCAGCACTGGCTCATACACATGCAGGCCACTGAGGCTCATACAGGCACACAGGGAAGCCTCCGCAGGGTCTTCATCCTCCTTCCGTCCGCCAACCGAATAATTACCCAACTGCTCTGCTCTGTGTGCGCAACCACCAAGGAGATAAGGCCAAACTCAAGATCTTAATCTAAAGGAAAATAAGCTCTTCATTCTTCTGAATGTTTGGTCCATGCTATTTTTGGTCAGTGTTTTGCCACACCCCTTTGCACTCTGTGCTGTCAAACTCTCACTTAGGATCTTCTTCAAGGTTTTTGCCCCATCTCATGTCTATTTAGGTCTGTTTTTCACACAGTATGGGCCCATTTGCCAATGCGACAGCTATAACGTATGTCACATTCTGGCCACAGCTTTCTTATTTACATGAGGTGAAAAATACAGCATGAATGCAAAGGCCTGTCCACCTCCCCGGACCGGCACCTTTCAGCTCACATTAACTACCTGACACAGGAAAGATCCGCTTTACCAGTCCTCGACTCCTCAGCACAAATCCAGCCAGAGTCCGTGGAAACGGTGTATTCTGAATGTGAGCTCGTATCTGTTATCCGCTTTGGGCTAACATTGTGCCCTGCCCTCCAGGTTTTGAACGTGGCAACACGCAGGGTCTTCGTGACGTCATCTCTCCCCCCTCCGCGTGCGAAGCGCGAGAGCCAAACCGCAGTGAAAGCGCCGCGCGCGGCACATGCATCCATTTGGAAAGCGCAGTAAATGCGCCTTCGCAGCGGTCACTGCAACTATACTCAACACCCAACTCATCCCTCCTCCCGGGGCTTACTCCAGCGAGTACGCGTCAGTATTTGACCATGCAGTTACTATCATGACACCGTAAGCTAACAAACGGACTCCAGCGCCTAACTGCAAAGGCTAGCAGCTTCTGCACTGCCGCTGTGGAGAGACATATCATCACACAGTCCATTCACAGACACGCAATGAAGCCACACTAACTGCCTTGCTGTTACCCGAATGCACTTCATGACTTTACGCTTCGGAGGCGTTTTCACGCGGTGTGAAACACGGCGTTTTCACGCGGTGTGTTCACCATAACGCACAGTTAACGCGGCCACTCTCCCACAGAACGGAGAGGATCACGGCATCACACGAGCGAAGGGCAGCGGGGCTCGCACGGATTCTGAGCGAACACTTACACTCTGAAACACTTTTAACAGCCATTTTCCAGCAGAATCCCCGCAGTTAAGGATCGACCTCTATAATGTACAATCAGTTTTGTTTACACATCTCCAGTGCAAACTATTTGGTCTCTGACAGAATGCTGTTTACCGAGTGCCCATATTTATTTCTGTACCATTGTTTGATACATTTTAGATAACTGATGCAACATTTTAAAACATTTTTGAAACAGCCAACAAAGTAAAAAGTAATGTCTGGAGATAACTGTTATTTTTCAAGATTACTTAAATCCAGCCGTGAAAACGCTTACCCTGTGCTGTTGATCACAGTTCTCTGGCGAGCTCGTTTCTTTCTTCCGAGTTCTGAACTGAAGAACCGCGGTGCCAACCTGCTGCGCGGCGTTCTTTGTATCCAGCAACAGATCCACTACCGACGGAGACTCAGAGACGAAGCTGAAATCCGATGATACCACAAATCCTTCTAGACAACGAGCATCCACATATGACAACTTCTCCTACTGTGTAATGCAAGTTGTTCAGTGATCCTTCACTTCCCAAACGCAGAACTCCGCCCAAATCGTAGCGAGTCTGCCAAGCGCACACACACTCACACACTACACTGCCACTTTCTTGTATAGTTTCTTGTTTTCTGTGTTCATGCACGCACAGCCAGGATGACTGCGCAGCGCAGATACGTCTGCTTGCGAACTGCTCCTTGCAAACCGAAACAACACCTGCGATAACCGTACAGGCGACAATTACCACGTGGTTTTGTGTTCTTTCGAAAACAATTCTTTATCGTCATCCGTGATGACGTCTTTCAATGCACGCAATACTACAGAATCAAGTTATTGCTTTAAATTTTTTTAAAATACTTGTTTGTAAAATTCAGTGTAGCCTACATTTTTATTCAAATAATTGAAAAATGTTTCATATGAAGAAAAAACAGTACAAGACATTACATTAGTCGTTTAATAAACGCTATCGACTTACACCGCGGGAGAAGATGCGTTCACCTGAGTGCTATGAACAATAGTGCCAGACCTGAGTATGACATTCCCAGACCAGCGAGTGCCTACGGTCTGCCGCAAAGCTCTCGGCCTGGCCGCTTCTGCTTTTTGCGCAAAATGTCATGGGGCTGAAATGGTTTTGCTATCCGATCCCAGATCAGTGCTCGGAAGCACCATGCACCCAATGAAACGAACCGATGTGCAATCCTATGTAACATATGATTAGACAAAACATTCACCTTTTAAAGTGGGTTACTTCGGCGCATTTGTTTATGTTTAGGCATTAAATCGTATTTATTTGTAAGTACTAGTATTCAGTCACTTCAATGACATGTAGCATTTTCCGAAACAGGGTCAGATTTTATCATGAACTGTACTGGTTAGTGTATGGATTCATTGAGTTCTTTGCGGTGTAGCTGTAGCCCACTTACGTATTACGCTTACAAACATGCTATGGCTGGTATGTAGTAGTGGCAATCAATGGAGGATTCGTTTTAGAATTCCCCGAGTATTCGCGAGGCAGTGCCTGTCACCGAGGCTGGCGACATTTGAGAACGCAGCCAGTAAGAATATTCGCAAAATATGGGACTCATTTTGAAGTGAATAATAACATACATTAGATTCAGAACGTAAAAACACCCAACAGGACAACAGCAGCAGTTATCAGACAGCAACGACGTACGTGAATTGGGCTTTGGGGAGCTGTAACGCTGGATCCGCGAGTTTCGGCGCGGAGCAGGACCTCTGGGGGCTCAGTGTCGCTGCAGCAGCTGCCACCATCCCAGAGTCTGTTCGCAGTTGTCATGAAATGACCTTAGCTCTAGTTTACAAAACACCAATGACTTTTCAAAATGCACAACATAACTCAAAACCCAAGATGGTGGGATAGGATTTTCATTCGGCTACTTTACGATTTTTGTGCAACGTGCAATTACAAACTAATCAAACCGGAACCGCGAGACCGTTTCGAATTTATTTATCGATTATAACACGTGCTTCTGCGCTCAACATCAAGCGCACGAGAATGTGTTTTCGGGAAATATTTACATTGCATTAATGTTTTGATTTTCATTTGTTTGTTCTCTTTTAATGACCTAGGTGCTGGATAAAAAGTCACTCGCATAGTCCCCACTGCACAGCTCCAGAGTCATTCGTCGGTGTGAAAATATAATTTAACTACAAAAAAATCGATTTTCTATATAGGGTTCCCTCTGTACCGAACGCAAAATCAGATGTTGGGATAACTTAAGTAACTTGCGGGACTCACCATTGGTTTGAAGAGCTCCGTATCACCCCATGATCTTTGGTAATGGATAATAATAACACTTTTTTACAACTACATTTTCCTTCCATGACTGTACTGCCATCTAGCGACAATCAAACTACGACACTTTTATATTACGCAATCAGCCATGGTGCGCTTATCTCCGGATAACATACAATACTCCCACAACGTTTCAGTTTACACCGACACAATGCCACAGAAACAACGCTGACTTCAGACAGAAACAGCACGTACCTATTTGGCTTTATCCAACATAACCTTCGTTGCTGTGTGGATTGAATAACCGTTATGAACATTCCTGTAGAGAAGCGCCATGAACACCAGTGCTAAAACTGCAAATAAATACTGCACATTTCATGAAAGAGCTCAGAAATGAATATTTATTGTAAAAGATGGAAAAGAAAAACAAATTTGACAAAGAAAACTCACAATTCGCATCAAAACTTTCACAAGATGCTTAACTGTTACTCTGTCATGATAAGAACAACTTTAGCATGTTTAGAACATTTTTAAATATCCAGATTGAAGAACATTCCGGGATAATAAATACGAGAATGGAAATAATACAACAGGTTTGAGACGAAACGGGAAACAGGAAGGTTAGAAAATGGGTGTGGCTTCAAGTGACAACACCTGTCACTCAAAGTGGCCTGCTGAGCCCTCGTGCACCTTGGTAGGTGGGGCTTCAGCAGACAGCTGCCAATCACAGCATTGCCAATAATTTCATAAAGCAACACTGGCGAGAACTTTATTTGGAGCTGTCCATGGGGTCTGGGAACTGGGGGGGCGGGAAAGTTAAAGAGAGATTATAGGGACCAAAGCTTTAGGAATGCTTTGTGTCTGTGCAGCTGTGTCTCCGTCTAATCTCTGCTGCCCTCACCACCGGCCAGAAAAAAACAGTACACCTTCCTGTTCCCATTTACCTTCACTGCAGTTTTTAATTCATCCTAGCGCTGGGAGATATAGCCATCGCTATCCCGTATCAGGTATGACTAAAGGGAAAAAAACAAGGGAAGAAACCTAACGCCACAGACCGGGAATAGCTGTTATTGCGTAAAAATAGCTATTCAATATATCGCGACGGCTATATCGCCCAGTTCTAATTCATACACGCCTTCTCTACCTTCATGTAAACAAACGTACCTTCAGGAGCGGGCAGCTGTCTGCCTGCAGAAGAAGGCTCTCTCAAGCAGTGCAAAACAGAGCAGGTTAAAGTGCGTGTCTGCTGTGGAGGTAGCCCGCCCCGCTCAGGTTTGGGGTGCCCGCCCCGCTCAGGTTTGGGGTGCCCGGCCCGCTCAGGTTTGGGGTGCTGCCCCGCGGACAGCGCTCAGGTTTGGGGTGCCGGGTCACCGCGTCAGGGCGGGCCAGCAGCAGACTACGTGGATGAGAAATTCAGCCTGGGCTCCCTGCTGTGCAGCCGCTGGGCTTCATCATAGCTCACGCTGTTCTTCCAGAGCCTGTTCACACACAACACAGAGTCAAACTGATGTTTTACCAAGGCAAAGCAATGAGCCATGCAAAAACATCAGCAGGTACACCACCAATTTGGTTTGGGGGGGCGGTGGGGTGCTACATTATGAGGCACCATACAGGTGAATACAGTGGATTATGTGGATTAATGCAGCATATTCACAAACCATGTGGAGTACAGCGATGCCCCAGCATTTTTACCTGATCACATGGATAAACTGATTCGCAGGTGTGTGATTACCTGATCACATGGATAAGCTGATTTGCAGGTGTGTGATTACCTGATCACATGGATAAACTGATTCGCAGGTGTGTGATTACCTGATCACATGGATAAGCTGATTCGCAGGTGTGTGATTACCTGATCACATGGATAAGCTGATTCGCAGGTGTGTGATTACCTGATCACTTCGATAGACGGACAGGATCGCAGGCTTTCTGCAAGTGCGCTTGCTCCCGCTGAGCTGATTTTATTACACTCCAAACTGTGAATGAAATAAAACTCAGTTCCAAACTACAAAGCAGGGACCAAACTAGACAGCAAAGATCATATTACCCTCCACACTACTGAAGAGATTTCGTATCATATGCCAAACAGGACATTAGATTGTGTGTGAAACGGGGATTGGATTGCAGGTCACTTCCAGCGGGGAGAAGCGGAAAGCTGGGTGTTCCTGTGTAAGGTGAGAGATGACAGGTGTGGGTGTGGTCACACTGCGGGCGGTAGAACTCACTCCAGACGCTTCAGCTTGGTGCATCGGGGCAGAACCTGTGCCATCTTCAGTGCTACCTCATCACCACAGTCATTCCAGGCCAGACTGACAGGGAGAACGGGGGGGGCAACATTTTTTTACAGAAGAAAAACATTTGTACAATATCCTACAATATCTTTCTCAGTGAAACTTCAACAGAAGAAGGAGAGAGAGACAGATGGAGAGGGAGAGAGACAGGGAGGGAGGAATGGAGAGGGACAGATAGAACATGACAGACAGAGACAGCGGAGATTGAAGTTATCAGTCTTCACTAAGGGGTGGGGCAGAGGCTTGTCCATGCGGGGACCCCACAAGGTGATCATTCGCCCTCACACTACAACTGCGACTGCAATGCAAACACACTCACCTCACTTCCTCTGCGCAGACGCAGTGCTGCAGACTCTCAGCCAGCCCGGTCAGCTCCGCGGTGCCAATGGAGATCAGGCTGCAAAGCAGACGCAGCACAGGTTCACATTGGACAGCTGGCTGCGCAGCAGTGCAAACCAGCTGCAGCTGTCCCATTGGGACTCCAGGAATACATGCACGAATCTACACTGAAATGCATACATTTAACACCATTCTGAAATGAGGACACTGCTTTCCACTTTTAGTCTGCTTAGAGGACAATATTATCCAGGGGATCTTAGCACATCCTGTAAGCATTTTACAGAAAGAGTTTTAACCAAGGAACTGATCTGAAGTACTCTTCTAAAAGGATGCCATCTCAATCTGAATGCACAGCCGAGAGACCAGAGTCCCATCACATGACTAAAGATTTTATTTATTTGTCAGATTCAATGTCCTACAGCTTGATTAACGCAGAGATCAGTGAGGCTGGAACACCATGTGTGGTCAGGCTGTCGGGGAGACTTTGGCATGAAGGATTAAAAATGTCTTACTGTAGTTTCCTTAATGACGACATTTGGACCAAAGACTCTGTGAGCTTCTCTGCTCCTTCTGTCCCGATTCTGTTCTCTGACAAACTGTGCAAGTTAAAAAACAACAAAACAAAACAAACCAAACACAACAAGAGTCAGGGAACGGGATCATTCAACACCAGGTTTGCAGAACACTGAGACCAACCACAGGAAAACACTTCTCCAGCCAATCAGGGAAAAATGTGATGGTTTGCACAACATTGAGCTCACTTTATGTCTGTCAGGCTCTTGCAAGCCTGGAAGGCGAGAGACACTGCTGCTCCCCCTGGTGGACGAAGCTGGTTGCGCTGCAGGCTGTACATGAAACACAGTCAGGGCATCACCCGAAAGCACACAACCTCAATGCATAATTATTCATAATGAAAATAAATATCTATCACTGGGGAGTTAAGCTGAGCCATGTGGAGTTAAAAAACAGATATTAAAATAGCTTATTAAAAACAGATATTTACACCCTCATCCACTCTCATTTCACTCTCTCATATCCTTTAGTAAAGGATTTATCCTGGCAAACTGTAGCCTGACCCAAACCACACAAGCAAACATATGACACACAACAACATATGAAGAAGAATTACGCAGGTCTCCTCTGCTGTGTTGGAGCTCCAGTCCTGGAAGGCCGGAGCTGGTTTTTGTTCCAGCTCTCCATGTCTCACTCAGAGACATTTAATCAGGCATTTTACCATAGAACACCGAGGACTGCACACGCAGCCTACCCTGACATCAAAGGTTTACTGCAGTGCATTTTGGGAAATGCAGTTGTGACAGAGTGCTGTCACTACGGTTGAGTATGCGCTCTGACTGCCATACCAATGAGCCTGGCTCTTAGGTGTTGCGGTCAAAGTTGCAGTTTGGCACCCCGTAGACCCGGGTTTGAGGCCGGGTGGGGTGACTTCTCTCGCCCTTCGCTACAGCAGTGTACATGTATACAGAACAGAGACCAAATGGACTCTTTGGCCAGGGTTCAAAGCTGGACCAAATGCTCATGGCCCTCCAGGATCTACGCCTGCACCACCTGCCGTGGAAGCTACGGACTTACTCCAGAACCTTCAGCCGGGTCAGCACAGGCAGGACCACACCCAGCTGAGCTGCGCTGGCGTCTCCAAGGGCGTTCCTGGAGAGCCTGGAATGGAAACACAGGGTCAGAGCAGCAGCAGCGTAGCATAGGAGCAGGGCTCGTAACCACAAGGGTGCTGGTTCAATTCCCCGCTGCTTCACTGCTGCTGTACCCTCGGGCAAGGTACTTAACCCACAACTGCCCCTGTAAATATCCAGCTGTATAAACAGGTAACGTAAAATATTGTACCCTGTGTCGCTCTGGATAAGAGCATCTGCTAAATGCCAATAATGTGCTGTAATGTAGTGAGCAGCTGCACTGGGGGGTTCAGTGGACCGCAGCGTTACAGTAAGACGCATTCGGTGTGAAATAATGAGTGTGAGGTTTGAAGGTGTCGCTCGGTCCTCACCGGAGCTCCTCCAGGGCGGTGCAGTGGTGCAGGGACGCTGCAAGCCTCTGTCCCGCTGCATCGCTCACGCAGTTCTCTGACAGGCTGCAGGGAGAGAGGGGGGTTAAGGAGCTGGCTGGGTGGGAACGGGGGTCTGACACAAAAAGGATTTAAAACAAATGTGCTGCTGCAGCCCTACAGAAAGCTGCCCTTGCAAGTGTCCACTGGGCGCACAGCGTTATACGTGGGGAGACCATGGTGTCAGTAGCAGGTATATAATTAGAATGAGGCTTTAGAGGAGAATGTGGTTTAGTGTCTGACTTGTAAGCACGTCTCTCTGCTCCCCTAGATCTTTCACTTGTTGACCTTTGACCACACCCGCCTGTTCGCACCTGATCCTCCGCAGCCTGGTCCAGCTCGGAAGGTGTTTTACCAGCTGCAGGACTCCTCCCTCCCCCATGCGCACCTCGTCCAGCCTACAGGACAGCCAGGAGAGACATACCATACTCAGTATGGGAAACACCAACACTTTTTAAATGTAAAAGACATCAGTTTCCACTAATCAATTTGTACTGTTTCAGTCAAGCCCTTTTACAGCTTGTTTAAAACAGGAAAAAATGTAAAGCCAATCAGATCATGAATTCATTTTTTACATTATTACAAGTGTGCCAAAACTGAACCCTGAAAGTGGATTGCAGTCCTGCCTGTCTGCGCTGCGGGTAAGACCCGCAGTGGATCGGCCGGATGGGACACTCACTCCAGCTCCTCCATCCCGTGGAACCCCCCAAGAGACCCCGGCAGAGACAGGATGGCCCTGCGCCCTTCCTCTGAGCTGCCCGTTGCCATGGTGACCTTATTCAGACTGGAGATCATGAACAAAATTTAAAGGTTAAAAGAAAAGGGGAGCAGAGATTCAGATAATTTCATAACATTAAATCAAGCCTTACAGTGTCAAATAGCTTAACAGCCTCAAAGAACAAATGGTGGTGAATGGTGAAAAGTCAAAGTGTCAAATACACCAACACCACGGAGGTGTTAAAACCATCACTCCACAGTGTTTAAAATGCAGATGCATCCAAAACTATTAGCAGGAAAACAAGGTTTGAATTTTTCGAGTTTAAATCATCACAGTCTCACTACACCCATAACAGTTTCACAGATGCTCAGGGAGGTGGCAGCGGCTTCAGGAATGCACTGATGAGGAGTGTGAGGCTTCTCAAACCGCAGCATGGGCGGAGCCATCCTGGAGCCAGCAGTAACTCACTGATTTGAACCAATCACAGTGCTTTGCCATAGAAAATAAAGTTAAACAAATTAAATGAACAGCATATGGCGGATCCACCCATGAAGGGGTTCAGGCAGCTGTGGTCTCACACTGCACCTCACAGGCAGATGCTGAAATGCGGTGGATATTACTGTACTCACAGGAGTCTCCGAACAGAGGCCATGCCCTTCAGCTCACCGGCCAGGCAGGCGGTGGCCTCTGCGTTCAGCAGCAGGGAATCCAGCCTGGGGGCAGGAGACAGAGCGGAGGGGCTTACAAAACAGCAGACCCCAAACCACACACAGAGCACAGAACGATCCAGCACACGGCCATTACAGGAGCGGCACAAAGATCAGCACCAGGAACTGCAGTCGCTGAGAATCTCCAGGTAACCGCTCCTTACCTGAGCTCCTCCACAGCATGGCACTGGCCCAGCCCCCTGAGCAGGTCATGTGATCCAGCCCCCGAGAGGATGGAGCAGCCGGACAGACTGGGGGGGGGGGGGGGGGGGGGGGGAGAGAGAGGGAGTCAGGTCCCATTTACACACAGAGAATTCTCCAACACAGGAGCTCGAGAGGGAAGGCAAATCGCTGTCTTACTCAATGGCTCGGAGGTGCTGAAGCTTGGGTAGTGTTCCCCCCAGAGCCACGGCCGCCTCCTCGGTGATCGCATGACGAGGCACACTGAAGAGGAGAGGGGGGGGAACGGGGAGAGCAGGGTTGGACCAGGGTTCGAAACACAACATTACCAACTGAGAAGAAACACAGTTTAACTCAAACAGAAAGTGCTGTCAATGGCTGCTCTGGTGCTAGTTTTATACCATATCAGATTTATGAATTTAACATATTTGTAGCCAACCAAGTAGAGATAAAATGGTATAACTGCCTCATTTCTGCATTCAGAATTACTGAAACAAACTTGGAAATTTTTCTCCTCATCTCAGTATTTGTGGGCATGTCTTGGGCGTTTGCGGGCGTGTCTTGGTGAGTGACAGGACACAGCAGGACACACCTCAGACTCTCCAGGCTGCGGCAGTGAGCCACGCCCTCCATGAGAATCCCCACTCCATCCTCAGACACCTGCTTCAGCCCCAGCCTGGAAACAAACACACACGCAAAGAAAAAATAAGCATTTCTCGAGACGGAATCCAGCTTTGAGATTTAATTTTGCTGCCGATTACTTTGCTGAGCCTGGATGAGTGATGCTGTTTGAGTGAACACAGAGGTGTCCCTGTTTGATCAGTACCTGAGTGTCCTGAGATTGGGAAACCCTGGGAGGGCAGCGGAAATAAACTCCATCCCCTCCTTTCCAATGCTGTTTCTGGACAAACTGATTAAAAAAAAACATGTTGGAGTGTAACCAGCAGCACACACTGCAGGCAAATACACACGCATACACACAAACACACACGCACACGCGCACGCAGACACACAAACACACACGCACGCACGCACACGCACACGCACGCGCGCGCGCACACACGCATACACACAAACACACCCACACGCGCGCACGCACACGCATTCACACAAACACACCCACACGCGCGCACGCACACGCATTCACACAAACACACACGCACACGCGCACGCAGACACACAAACACACACGCACGCGCGCACGCACACACGCAGACACGCACACACACAAACACACACGCACGCGCGCGCGCGCACACACGCATACACACAAACACACCCACACGCGCGCACGCACACGCATTCACACAAACACACGCACGCGCGCATGCACACACGCACACACGCATACACACAAACACACACGCACGCGCGCACGCAGACACGCACACACACAAACACACACGCACGCGCGCGCGCGCACACACGCATACACACAAACACACCCACACGCGCGCACGCACACGCATTCACACAAACACACGCACGCGCGCATGCACACACGCACACACGCATACACACAAACACACACGCACGCGCGCACGCAGACACGCACACACACAAACACACACGCACGCACGCGCGCGCGCGCACACACGCATACACACAAACACACCCACACGCGCGCACGCACACGCATTCACACAAACACACGCACGCGCGCATGCACACACGCGCACATGCACACACGCATACACACAAACACACACGCACGCGCGCACGCAGACACACATACACACAAATACACACACACGCAGACACGCATGCGCACGCACACAAACTTACTCCAGTTCCTGCAGCAGGGGACAGTTTTGGCTGACGGACAGCAGGAAGGACAGGTTTTGACCCTGAAGAGCACAGTCCACCAGG
>NC_050595.1:1015000-1032500 GCF_013368585.1 Megalops cyprinoides
GCTGACACACCCACCCCTGCCCCCACCACAGCGAAGCCCCTGTGGTCAGTGTCGGGTGATGACACGGCTGGGCTCGAACCCAAGGCCGCAGAATGGTTTCCTGTTGTACCTGAGCTCCACTGCCTTAACGCGCTGGCAGTCAATCAGTGATCTGACCAATAGCAACACGCCATCTGTCGACATCTGAACATGGCTGACACTGAGAGAGACCAGACAGGCAGACAGCATTAATATTAATAATCTCACTGAAAAAACTGATGAAAAAAATTTAAAAAATCAGTGATCAGCATTGAAATAGGAAAGTGTGGTAAACAAGATTATTGATTGGGTGGATCAAGGTTAAAGAAATTGTAATATGATTCAGACAGATTGACCATCATCTATGATTTCAATGAATTATTTTGAAAAGGAAAGCCTCATGGATTAGTGTTATTGGCTGATATTGAAATATGGATTCAAGGGATTATTGATCTATACTAAAATTATGAAATTTTATGAATGATAATTTAATGAATGATAAATCCTGATAAGAACTGATTTAAATCAGACAAATCAAATCAGTATCAGTATTAGCATCACAGACTGAAATCAACCAATATCACTGACATCAGGGAGTCCAGTGTCAGTTATATAAAAGATTAATGTCAGTTTTATCATCACTTAGTGTCAGTGGTATCAGTGATCAATATCTTGGCTCAGTCTCAGTGCTATCAGGGAACAATATCAGTTATATCAGGGGTTAATTAGTTAGTCTCATGACAACAATATCAGTGATATTAGAGATTGTATCATCAGGGTTTAATATCAGTGATGTCAGAGATTGTATCAGGGATTATTAGCAGTGATATCAGAGACTGTATCAGGGGTTATTAGCAGTGATATCAGAGACTGTATCAGGGATTATTAGCAGTGATATCAGAGATAGTTTCAGGATTATCAGTGATATCAGGAACTGTATCAGGGGTTATTAGCAGTAATATCAGGGACTGTATCAGGGATTATTATCAGTGATATCAGTGATTGATGGGCGCGCTCACTCTAGCAGCTGCAGAGCGACCATTCCTGGGATTCGCTTCAGAAGCTTCTGGATGGACGCCTCTCCCAGGGAACCATGGGAAAAGCTGCAGATGAGAGAATGACAGAGCAGAGTGGAAATTGAAGGCGAGCAATCTGCACCCACAGGGAGTAGGAAGTACATTCAGAGGGACACAGGAGGAGCGGAGACCCACATCAAACCTCACATCGAGCCGAAGAGCTGATGGAAACAGGTGAACACTTCCTGACTGACCCTCATAAACTGGGCCCTCTTTAGAGAGGGAATATGTAGATAAAAGGAAAGAAGTGATTTTCAAATTTCCTTCATGCTGAAGTCATTAGGATGACTCTCTGACTCTCCAAACAGTAATTCCAGAACCTTTTTTGGTTAGTAGACATCCTTCTCCAGAAGGTCTTGCATATTGAACACATCGTCCACATGGGTCTGTACTAACTCAGGTAACTCAGTTTACTTACCTTGCTCAAGACTGCCCCGCCTTGGAACTGAACCAGTTACTTTTGGTTTACAAGCCTACATCCTTAACTACTGCTTCATGCTTGATTGAGTTCTGGTCTTGGCAAAGTTGGTATGGCTCTGTGAAGGGGCTGCAAAACTCACCTTAGCTCCAGCATTCCTGGACACTGTGCTAATCTCCCACAGAGCTGGTCCATTCTGGCAGGCTGGATATCGCTGTGAGTGAGGCTGAAACACAGAGACACATCCATTACCCCACAAAAGCTCATCGTGTTATCAGAACCCAGCAGACAGGGCTGCAGTCCTGTGGACCGGGTTGATAAGAGCACTTAACTGCACTGCCAAGGAAACAGCAACTCAGTTCAACATTGGCATTCATTCGAAATCCACATGCATTTCAGCACTAATATTATTCATTTGTATGCAAATGAAGTTCATTACTTGGTTCATCCAGTCATGAATTGAACGTGATTTTTTTCATGTTATCAATATCTCAAATTTTCATATCTCAAATGTGGTGATGTTTAGACCCTGAAGACTAAGGGAGCCGTCACTGCAGAGGACTGAGTACCACACCATTATATAAAACATCAGTAACGCAGCCTATATTCTGAAACAAGATGCAAACAAAAAATAAAGATTATAAACATATAAATGAAAAAACAAAACATCTACAGGCTACCGGCCTGAGCAGATTGCTGGAATTCCTGATTTGCAGAGTCACTTTCATGAATCAGTCTTTGAGACGCCGTAGCACAGATGTGGCTGTTTGCGATTGGTATTCATTCTTTCTTAAGACAAAAATTCAGTTGTGGTTTTGGGAGGTGTACAATTATACTTAAACATCGTCTTAACAAATTTGAACCACTCCATCATGGTGCAGGTTCAACAAAGTTTCATCCTACAGAAATAACAGATTGTATTTCAGTTCATTAAGAATTCAATTAATTGAGGACAAAACCCCAAGGAATAAGATGCTGTATGTCTTAATACAAGGGATCTACACCTATGGTAGGCATACCATTACTGATTAATGGAGAGCATTTGAGTAGTATCCATAAACTCAAATATTTGATAATACCAGACGGGTGATTTGTCCATTCAAACAACTAATTTGGTTCTTTTTTTACTTTTTGCCTCCTTGTAACTGTTTAAAATGCAGCTGTAAGGAGGCTCCTCAGTGGCTCAACTGGTAAAAGAGCCGACTACTAAGTAGTGCCATCAGCCAACAGTTACCTCGGGTCTATTGTGGCAGAACAACCTGGTTTGGTTCTGCCGATGGATATGGGGGGCCCTGTCTGCATATGTTTATCTTCTCAGCACTGCAACTTAGCAACGACAGACCCTGCTAAGAACGCCCTGACCTGATACAGGCAGCCCTGCTCTTTTTGGTTCTTATAAAGACTTGGATTGGAGTGGACATCTATGCTGTCGCTAGGCAACTGAGCTGACTGTTCCTTTTCCATCCTGGTTGATTGCTCTCCTGTCTCTAGCTTTCTGCTTACATGTCCTGAGGTCTCTGTGTTACCTGAGTTTCTTGTACAGCTGTAGCCCATTCTTCTGTGAGGTTGTGACCTCGAGGGACTCCCCAGACTGCACCCTGTGATGCGAGCCATTGGATGAAACAGAATGAGGTCATTTTACAACTGAGCATACTGCCCTTGATGAAATGGACAGGTAACCAGCTCAAAGTTAGAACTACCTTTTACTGCAGCGAAACTTCAGAATCAGCTTCTTCTTCCCTCCATGACTGATAAAGCAAAAAGAAAAACACAGATGTAACTCTGTGTGTGTGTGTGTGTGTGTGTGTGTGTGTGTGTGTGTGTGTGTGTGTGTGTGTGTGTGTGCGTGCGTGTGTGTGTGCGCGTGTGTGTTTGTGTGTGTAGATACACATACCTGACCTCTATCTCGCTCATGTTTCTGCAGGTGCAGAGAGCAGTTGCCAGGTGCACAACGCCCTCCATGGTCACCGCGTTCTCACTGGCGCTACAGGAACACAAGAGGACAAACAGAGCTCGTCTGACACACTCTCCATCAGCAGCTCCGCGCTTCTCTTTTCCAACACGGCTGTGTGTTTGATACAGGTTTTCTGACTGTGTTTGAGGTAAAAGCAGGAAACTGCAGCTTTGCAGCAGCCACGATAACTCTTACTTAATTTCCTGAATCGCACTCAGCTGAGGCAGGAGGTCCAGCAGCTTCCTGAGTCCGCTGTCCCCCAGGGCATTACCAGACACGCTGCAGAGAGAAACGCAGGGAGGGAGAGAGAGTCATTATTATTCATTTCAGTGTCATAGAGAGGACCTCAGGAGGATGCTGGGATATGCTCCTATACTCACTCCAGCAGTGTGAGTGCTGGGCAGCCTCTCAGGGTCTCACACACCCTGTCCAGGTCAGGAGGGCGTAGACTGCAGGCCATCAGTCTAAGCACAAAGCATGATGGGAGGGGAGAACAGGGTCATTACCATCAGCCTCATTGGTTTTATCGTCACCACATTAACCATCATCCTCTGCTTTACTGCCACAATATGTCATCAGTCGTAATAAAGATCACTGTAATGGTGTAATGGTGACATACCGAAGCTTCTTCCACACCACTGGGTTTGCCGCTTTCATGCTGAAAGGAGAAGAGAGAAATGCTGAATAACAAAGCACACCCTTCAGGGGTGTGGCAGCTAAATCCACATTTACTCACTATAATTAAATGCATTTTAACCTGAAATGTTACTGAGAACAAGTTTCCTCAAACATCCAGCATGATTGGTAATGATGGACTTTGGTTTAGTTGGGCTTTGAGTTTAATAATAAACCAAATGATGGACTTTGGTTTAACCAGTTTTTGAGTTTACATGCATCACTCTTCAGGGAAAAATAATAACAGTAAAACAACAAAGCCTTGTTGAGGAAGAGGCTCTCACCCAGGGGGTTGTCTCTGCGTCTCCCCAGCAAACAGCAGACACACCTTTGTAGGGTCCTGCAATCTGAGAGAGTCAGAAACACCAGTGAGAGAGAAGGTCTGAAAATACCCCAGCACCTGCCTGCTAACAGGCCGACCAGTTCACCTGTATCAGTGAGAGATTTCACTCCATTAAAAATTCAAATATACTGGGCATAACTGGTATAACTAACATGCAATATACCCCAGAAATATATGCACATTCAATATACCCAAAAATATATATGCATTGTGTGAAGTGTGTGTAGCAGTTGATGGTATAATGAGAGTGCTTTCGGGTCTGTGTGTGTCTCTGTCTGTGTTCATATATATAAAAAATAAGAATAAAGCAGACAGTCAGATCTCCTTGACTATAATTTCACAGGCAGAACAGAGAGGTTCCTGGCAAACAGGAAGTCAGAGCCTGTCACACAGGAAGCCAGAGCACTCAGTAAAGAACCCCTGTGGCAGCATCTTCAAGACTGCCAAATAATCCCTCTGTCATCTCTGCAGGGCAAGCCATGCCACCCCACAACAACCACATCCAGGAGAAGGCAGGCAAGCAAAACAGAGGCGAGCAGACTGCCTAATATCAGGGTGTGTAGGTATCCAGGTGCCCAGGGCTGCCCCCGTCCTCTCTCCAACTATTTATTAAATATGAATATTTAGTATGATTATGAAACTTGTAACTGTTTTGGTTTTTTGTGATTAAATACTAGTCTCTGTCCATCTCTTATCTCTCTCTCCCTCCATCTCTCCCCCTCCCTTGGTCTTTCTCTCTCATTCTAAGTTTAAAAAGTTTAAAAAGTATGTGATACTGAAGCACAAATCCTACATGGGGTACCTGATGTCCACCTCGACCACTTCCGGACAGGTGGTGAGAGAACGGGTCAGAACCAGCAGCTCGTCCAGCGACACCGTGATTCTGTTCATCCTGGGAAGAGACCACCATCAGGTTGTCACATGACCACTACTGCAGCGGGACACCACCCAGCTGCCAAAACGGCAAGCTCAGAGAGAACGTCTCTCTCGCCTCATCTGAAAAATCCATAATAATCCGACTGCTGTGATCATTCTCCTCATTCTAACGGTCAGTACATTACAATATTAACATGAATATCTGCAATCACATGCATTTGGATAGCAATGGGAAAGACTATACCATCTATAGCGAGGGATGTACAATCAGGACCTTTTAGCTGCATAATAAACTATACCTGTATTATACCCGTAATCTGTTTAAGAGCGCAATGTCAGACCGGTCCCAAACACATGGCTTTATGAGTGACAGACAGCGTATTAATACTTTAATGGTTGTGTGAATCCTTGTTAAAATGAGTTCTCTTCTGTGTATGATTGCATATTGATGTTTTTTCTCTTACGAGATCTCCCTGGAGATGCCCAGAGTCTGCAGAGAGTCAGCGAGAACCTGGAGGGCCTCGTCCTTCCACTCACTTCCTGACAGACTGCAAAATGAAAAACAAACCGGGGAGTCGAACAAACAACTTCCTGTCAGAGATCCTGTGCACATCAAAGAAACACAGGGCGGGAATTTAAAAGAAAAAGTGGCAGTTTACTCTATGAAAAGTCACCCTGTTGGGCCAGCTGGGGTACTTTCTGAGATTGCATAAACAAAGTGAGCTTGTGATCAATTCGACTCATTACTCTGCAAGCCAACAGAGCTCCTCTGGCTAAATGAACAGACTTACTCAACCACAGAGAGGCCAGGACATCCTGCCAGGATCTTACAAAGCTTGTCCAACTTTGCAGCTGTCAGACTGCAGTTCAGAAGGCTAAGGGATTAAACAAGACATGATTTAAATGACAATTCATGAGAAGATGAGAGTCGCAGGGCAACCAGCAGCCATTAGAGGGGGATAGTGAGAGCAGTGGACTTGGGGAATCCTGCAAAATTTTCTGTAAACCACAATCTACTCGCAAGGCAATCATGAGCTCTGGAGTTTCACTTTCTCTTCTGCTGTGACAAAGAGGCAGTTTAAAACACATCAGCACAAAGCCTTAGGGAGCACGGCCTCTCACCTGACAGTGCGTCCGGGCCTGTGTGTGCTGGGGGAATCTTCCTGAGCACAGCTTCAGAGAGAGAGAGAGAGAGAGAGAGAGAGAGAGAGAGAGAGAGAAACTGGAGTTAATCCCCAGTTTTCAGCATTGAAGAGCACCAGTGACATGCTGCTTATCCCAGACAGGCAGCAGTCAAGGAAATGTGAGATGATCCTGTACATGGGCCCATTCCAACAGAGACACTGAGAGGGGACACTGCTCACCTTCATTTACAGGGTTGGCATGAATGGAGAATTTTCTCAGGTGAAAAAGACATTCATGAGTGAAAGTGGAACAGATCTGATGTAGCAGAGCTGGGAGGAAAATTAAGAAAAAGACTGCTGAAAAACTGCCTTGACCCTGAGTGTGTAGCTGTGCCGGGAGGAATCGTCCCTGTTCTGTACTGTTATCTGCTTCTCAAGAACTGTTCCTGTTGCTCTGTTTTGGAGATCTTTCCCCATTTTGCACCATGCAGGCGTGTCCTTGAATTCAATACAAGCAAATTTGCTGTACTTTTTTTTTCTGTCTGTATTTTTCCATTATTTCTCTCCAAGTATGTAATCCTCTGTAACTCTTCAAATATCAAAGTCTTCACAGACAGACTCTGTGCAGTGCTGTGGATCCACAGAGGACTTATTTTCTTCAACACACAGAACATTCCGGTTCATTTTTATTTCGCTTCTTCTCAGCATGTTTTTCCCATCATCCCTGAGTCCTGACCCTCAGCCTCCCACGCCCGTGACAGACAGGACTCTCACCTTAAAGACTCCGACCCCTGAGAGAAAAGCACTGACATCTCGCTCATCTCCCTCTGTCCGCTGCAACACCAAAAAGAGGTGAAATAAATACACGCACAAAACTCTCGAGCTTTGCTTTACACAAGCTGGTGCTTTGAGATGTTTGACAGAATGTGGCCGTTGCAGTAAGAACTAAATGAAAAGCAGAAGAGAGCTGCATAGTTACACAGCATACAAAAGAAACACAGATGTTTGTGGCAGCCGGTCAATCGTATATTAAAGTACACAAGACCAAGTATTCTTTGTAATTCCTTGGATGTTTGTGTTTTTCATACCACTCCCGGGCAAAAATCAGGAGGGCAAACTTCCACAGAGAACAACATGCCAGTGGAATCACGTCTGTACTGGAGTGCAGCTGGAAAAGTACTTTCTTTCAATATACAGGAAACAGGAAATATTATAGATATAATAATGCCCTCTATCCAAACACATAAGGAGGTTTGATGAATGCGCTTCAGATACATATAAGGTCAAAGGTCAGGGCACAGTGATGACCCGAACTGCATTCTAAATGTAGTAACAGTGACTAAACAGGAAGACCAGACTCACTCGATATGCACTGTCTGAATGCGGAGGCAGGTGGCCATCTTCTCAAGGAGAGTGAAGACTCCATCCAATGTGCAACTGTTTTTCCCCAAACTGAGAAAACAGATACACACATTCGTACACACACATACACACTCTCCCCAAAGTCACGCCTCCTCAAGATCACACAAAATTCAATGGAAAAGATTCATTCTTTGCACATGCTTCTCAGCAATTACTAACTGTAAATGAGTTCTCATTTAGATTCAGGGAAGGAATGTGTCAGCATGTGGCACTTCCTGTTCACTCCACCAGTGTGCAGCGCGGCAGGGGGGGTGTACTCACGACAGCGAGCAGAGTGAGGTCATTTGAGGCAGCACCTCCGCCACCTCACGGACCCCTCCATCCCGAAGGGTGTTATCACTCAGACTACGAGACAGAAACACCCCCAGTGAGACCCTGCTGCTACAGCCCCCCCCACATCAGGAGAAACACCCCCAGTGAATGCCCACTGCTGGACCGGGGCCACTCCCAACCCCGCCCCCCCCCCATTCAGGAGAAGCACCCTCAGTGAGAACCTGTGGCTGGACCAGGGGCCACTCCCTATCCCTGCAGTAAGGCCTCCTTAAATCTGGCAGTGCTCACAGAGCTGTGGAGAGACACTAGACTGGTTTGACCAGGACGAGTATGTAAATGAGGTGGCTAGCCAAATGCCAGGCTGGACAAGTATGTAAATGAGGTGGCTAGCCAAATGCCAGGCTGGAATTACAGCCTCCAGACCAGGCCTGAGCAGCCGAGTGCACACCATGGTTTGTCATTATCATCATCAGTTCTTTATTATAAGTATGGTCAGTATTATTATGAAAATAATAAAACTGTTGATAGTATTATTAGAGTCAGCAGTGTGCAGAAGGGCCTACCTGAGCTGTGTGATCTGTGGGCAGCTCTGCACGGCTCTGGCCAGCTTAGCAGCTCCAACCTCCGTCAGATTTCCACAGATAAACCTGCAGGTTTAACCAACACACACTGTCAGTCTCACACACACACACACGCACGCACACACGCACGCACGCACGCACGCACGCACATTCTTACATCACATACACATACATACACTTTGCTTGTGAAATACTTTTGAGAAAAACAGATGAAAATTTTAAAACTGAGTCAATATCATGAGACAGAGGGAGATTACTCACTTTGGGTGGGAAAAGCTAGCTGTATGTGCATCCTATAAACATCACAGGGGTCACACAGGGATATGACCAGCCTGAGAGATGTGGTGTGGGAGGAGAGAGGGGAGAGACAGACAGACAGACAAACAGACAGACGGGCGGGCGGGCGGATGGACGGACGGGCGGGCGGACAGACGGACGGACAGGGCTGGAGCTGCAAACTCACTCAAGTCTTTTCAGGGCTGGAAGACTGGGAAGGACGCCAGACAGCACCTCTGCAAAGGCGTCGTCATACTTTCGGCTGCGAAAACTGAGAGCGAAAAAGACAAGGGAAAAACTATTTACACACACTGCACCAGAACAATGATGAAATGAAACACACACACCCACACACACTAGTTCTCTTTCTCTCAGTGTGTTTGCAGCATCAGTGCACTGTGTGGATACATTAATGAGGCGTGTTGCTGCTGTGGTTTAACAGAACTGCGTCTTTTCTTTTTGATTTGCATACAGACAGGATGCCTGTCCGTCCAGGTCTGCTCTACCTTTCATCTTCTGTCAAAAAGCCAGAAGAGTTTCATTTCTCCAGAAGCTGAATTTAAGTCTCACCACTATCAGACATCAAAATGAATCTGAGTGCTCATTAAACACTCAAATTGTATGTATAAACATGTATACCCCTCTACATCAACTTAAAAAGGTCCCCAATACAAATAAGAATTGATTAGTATAATCTCTGAATGGGTTTAATTATTATGGATATGTTGAATTTACATAAATAATAATATAAATTGTATTTATGTTTATACAAAGGAAAGTACAAACAATCCCTTGTACCTAGATCATGCAGTGTTTGATTGATTGATTGAATAATGATTGGTTGCAGGAGAGATTACTTCCCAGCCGTAGCCCGGAAGTCCTGTTTCTCTGAATAGCATTGGGGTATTATAGCAGTGATTTACACTATGACCCTTTCGTTAAGTAACAGCCTGTTTGCAGCACTGGGACTCACGAACACTGATGCATTTCCTGTGTGTTCCTGCCTGCTCATGCTGCCGTAACAATGCAGTCCTTTACCTTTGCTGTGTAAGTCCCTCCGCATAAGAGCATCTGCCAATGAGTAACTACACTGAAACCGTCTGATTTTTGGAAAGTGACTGGTTTTCTGTGTGACTGACTGCCGTTGTGAGTGATAGAGTGGTTGATTGTGGTTGATACTGGGGGACTCATATGAGGTGGTCACCGTGCTGTGATTGCCTGAGTGACTGATTGGTTGATTGAATGATTGACTGGTTGATTGAAGGATCAATTGACTCACATAAGGTAGTCTATGTGCTGGAAGCTAGGCAGGGCTTGCAGACACTCCAGCTCCATGGAGCAGCCGGCGATGTCCAGGCCGACGCCCCGCCCGGCGGCGGAGATGACGAAGGCCAGGGCGTCCATGTCGACGGGGGCCAGGCGGATGTTACGCAGCTCAAAGCAGGGTCGCGACCCCACCGCCTTGGCCAGCCGCACGTCCTGCGTTTCGTGGGTGCAGCGGCTCAGCTCCACCAGCTTGGGCCCGGTCAGGTGGGCACTGCTGGAGAAACCCTGCAGAACCTTCAGAACCACATCCTGACGCCTCTGTACCTGGCCCTCAGCCCTGCCCCCTGCCAGGTGCACCAGGTGAGGGGTGCAGGTGGGAGCGGCCAGCCCGCACAGGTAGAGGTGCAGCGTGTCTGTGAACACGGTCTTGGGGTCGGTTCTGGAGGTCCAGCGGGTTTTCAGGTTGAGTTTCTTCCTGAGCTGTGGTTCAGTCACGCCCTCGCTGGTCATGAGGTGAAGCGCGGCCAGGAACTCCTGCATGGCCAGGTGCATGAAGGCGCACCCGTTGCCCTGGGAACCGTCGCTCAGCCTCATCTCAAACTGCGACAGGAGCCCCGTCCGCATGGCGAAGTCCAGCAGGGTGCCGGGGACGTGCTGAGTGGGGAACACGATGCTGCTAATCTCTAGACCCTGCATGGCCAGCTGGCACAGGCCCCTCAGCTCCGCCCTGTGCTGCTGCAGCGGGGACACAGCCCCGCCCACAGCCCCGCCTGCAGGAGCCCTGCTGAGGAAGGCGTTGAGGATCTGCAGGTACACTTGAGTGACGGTGGTGGGCAGCAGGGAGGGAGGGCGGGGCCCGCGAGAGAACAGGTAGTCGAGGCAGACGCAGCAGAGGTGGCACAGCGCGGGAACGTAGCACATGGTGAGGATGTGGCGGCTGGCCAGCAGGTGGGCCGCTGCCTGCAGCCCGTGAGCCTTGCCCCTGAAGTAGCGCTCAGCGTACTCCTCCACCTGCCGCCGGTCGAACCCCAGCAGCTCCCCCTCCAGGGCGCTGTCGGGCAGGTCGGCCGTGTCCCGCGGCCTGCAGGTGACCAGCACACAGCAGCCTGGGAGTATCCTGCCGCTGCACAGCCCAGAGAAGAGCTCCAGCACAGGCAGAGCCTGCCGGGGCTCCCAGGCCGTGCTGGGCGTCTCGGGGGCGAATCTGGAGGAAACCTCATCGTAGCCGTCGAAGATCACACACACCTTTTGCGGGTTGGCGAGGATGAAGGACAGAACGGCCTCGCCCTCCTGCTGCTCCTCGCTGTGGGCGGACGGAGGGAAGAAGTGGAAGAGCAGCTGGCTGAGAGACAGCGGCCGCGTCAGCAGGTTCAGCTGGCGGAACTCCAGCAGGTACAGCAGCTGGAAGGCAGGCAGATGGCCCTGGGCCCAGCGCTGGCCCGCGCAGTGCATCAGCACAGTCTTTCCAGACCCGGCCGGACCCAGCAGCACCGTGAGCCGGGCGTTGTGCAGGGAGCTGAGGAGAGACTCCACCGTGATCACACGCTCCACGCCAGGCTCCTCCCCCTCCAGTGACCCCGCCCGCCTGGGCAGGGCCCTGTGGCGCAGGCTGACCCGAGCCTCGTCCAGACGCACCGCCCCCGCCAGGCCACAGGTCACACGCTGGCATTTCTGCTGCAGCACGTCCCTCACGGTCCTGCTGTAGCCCCCTATGTAGTCTGAGCACACACACAACACAGCAACTGCAGGTAACACACACACACAACACAGCAACTGCAGGTAACACACACACACACAACACAGCAACTGCAGGTAACACACACACACACACAACACAGCAACTGCAGGTAACACACACACACACAACACAGCAACTGCAGGTAACACACACACACAACACAGCAACTGCAGGTAACACACACACCTCCACACACACACACACACACAACACAGCAACTGCAGGTAACACACACACACACACACACACACACACACACACAACACAGCAACTGCAGGTAACACACACACACACACACACACACACACACACACACAACACAGCAATTGCAGGTAACACACACACACCTCCACACATACAACACAGCAACAGCAGGTAACACCCCACACACATCCGCACACACCTGCAGAACACCTGCACACACCTCCACACACACACACACAACACAGAAACAGCAGGTAACACCCCACACACACACTTGCAGAACACCGACACACCTCCATGAAGCTGAGCACGGTATACTTACATAGGAGTGATCCCTGTAACGACCAAACCTTTACCCTACTCTCACCAACACTTTGTGTGTACATGTGTGTGGGACTGAAATGTATTTAAATATTGCAAAAAAAGTGAAGTATATTTGATCACTGAGTATACTTGCATACTAAGTATTAAACCAAGGTAAAGTATCTGATTGAACATCAAAAGCTGCTACAAGGATGATAGAATCTTTGCATGTGCAACGAATGACAATCCCTGTTTTTTCCAGGAAGAAACTGAAGTAAACCAATAAGAGCTGAAGACATATGGAGGCCAAGCCCATGCAGAGCTGAAGTCCTGTGGGAGTTAGGTCCATAGACTTGTGTTTAGGGTGACCATACGTCCACTTTTTCCCGGACATGTCCTCGTTTTGGGACCTAAAACATGCGTCTCTAAACAAGGACGTGTCCGGGAAAAAGAGGACGTATGGTCACCCTATTTGTGTTTCAATGAGTAAAATTCCAAGTTGCTTTGAGTTTTGAGCCATTTTTACCTCTTCTTGGATGTTTGGCAGGGAGTCGGGCAACCAGATCTTCCAGCTGATTGTTGGCAGATTCTGTGAAAACGTTACAGAAACATTACAGGGGAAACCCATTCAAATAAAACATCCCTCACAGTCTCTACCATACAAGTCACAGCAGTACGTGGCCTATTACCGTTTATATAACTATGTATCATTAATCATCCATTCCACCTTCTGCCTAATTGGACAGGCCTGGACAGATTCATTCAGCTTTGTGAAGGAGAACCTTTTCCTCTTCCCAAATCTACTGACTAACACTGTTTTTGGCAACATTTTAATTGTACTTCAAACTGTTAAATATTTGTGTTGAACTGACAATCATCTGTGTTGATTAACATCCATTTGCTATATTTTCAAAGAACAGATCTGTATTCCAACAATGAAACTGAAAAGAGGATAACTCTAATTATGAGTGAATGTGTTCAGGAACCATGAAAAGAGGATAACTGTAATGAATGTGTTCAGGAACCATGAAAAGAGGATAACTGTAATGAACGTGTTCAGGAACCATGAAAAGAGGATAACTGTAATGAATGTGTTCAGGAGCCAGCAGCTGCTTTAATCGACAGCCTTTAAAACAGGTGCTGGTCGGGGGCTCCCGGCAGCTCAGTGGCTCAACAAGGACCAGAAGCCCACAGCTTCATCAACATCATTCTGCTGGTGATGTAGGGGCGGGCATGTCAGCCAAGAATTGTCCATCCTGTTGCTCATCAGCAACCCCTGCAAGTCTGGCTGCATAAAGCTTTTAGTGGGGGAATTGTGGAGAAAAAGCATTTGACGATCCAAATTTGTGGTAAAAAAAAGTCAGGGTTCCAATTATGGAGGGGATCTATTTAAGACTTGGACCCCCCCCCCCCCAAAAAAAAAGAGGTAAAAACAACATGCCTGGAAGAATCTTGTAATACGATTTCAGAAACCCCTAAAGTGGACCATACTTTGTAATATTTAAAATTACAGGTAAGAAGGATATATAAATGTTTCAACCCCTGAAAAAGTGCTGTTGGAGAGAGTTGAATAGACAGGTGAACGGATTGGTACGGCTATGTTCAGGATAGTTCCTGTATTTGGTGTGAAGTTAAAAGTTTAAATGCTTAATGTTTATAGTTTGAATATTTTTTCTGAAACTCCTGCGGTTTTATGTTTTTTTTGTGCAGCGCATTGACTAGCACCGTTACGAAATGTAACTCTTTCACTTTTGCTTCCCAAACGGAGATGCACGAGGGCTTCTGGCTCCTTTTCTGGCAGGCAGCTCGCGCCGTAACCAATGACTGACAGACGTGAAATATCGACTGCGAGCAGAGAGGTAGAGCCTCAGGTTTAGCCTGCATGGCTAGCGTCTATGAGCACAGAGGAAGCCTACAACTTCCCTTCATGTGTCCAAATCCGATTACCTGCTCCATCGTATATGCACTATACAAAACGCCACCGACTTCCAGCTTCTCTCACTGGGCCGAACAGAGAATCGGCATTACAATCAAGACAATTCATGCATATGTTTTTTCCATTTTCATAACTACACAGGATTATGAACCAGCTGTAATTTACGATGCTGGGGAAAAGCCAGAGAACCTACTCAGTTAAAAAACCACATTCACCGCATCGCGGGTCATGCCACTGTGTGCGAGGTCGAGCCACATCACAGGGCACCTCAAACTTTAAATCACACGAAGCAGGTATCACGGTTTACACTTCAGAAACTAACAACAATGCGAACGAATGCCAAGGGCAGAAACTAATTCACCGTCCACCCTGAGGGCATAAGAAGGAAAAGACACGTCCGTGAACTGAAAAACAAGCGAGACCGCGGTGATATCAGAACAAAGCTTCGCATCCCACATGCGTGGCGCTTGCATTAATCTCGCTTAATATTCGCTGCCTTTCCCGGACCTGCCTGCATCGCTACGCAAAGGGCGCCTTTATAATGAGATCAACCCCTGTCCGGCATGCTAAGGGGAATTCTGCATCAAGGAAGAAAAACAATCCGCGCAATCCGATAGGTCAAACATCAACAAGGAAATAACTGCGGCTCATCCACACGCCCATTTCCACGGAGGACAGTGTACCAGGTAAAAGCTGAACTATGGAAGCAAGGTGTTGCTGGGCCAACATTAAATACTCTGCAATCACCCTATAACGCACGTAGATAACTGGGGAACGCCAATCCATACAATGAACATGGATCCGGGGAAACGCTGTCCTCCGCACCGTGGCATTATTATAGACTGCGCGCAGCGTGTGTGTGCTGACCAGCACTGCTTACGCATACCGCCTCTACATAATGGTAACCGCCTCAGATGGTATTTGAGTAGATGATAATGTTCTTTTGAAGCCAACATTTAACGATGTGCTCCATTTTAAAGCGTACTTAGCGTCGCAAAAAGTTGAGAAATCGTTTTTTTTTTTCATACCTTCACAGAACAGAAATCGCCCACTACGTCAAATGCGGAGGACACACAACATTGCATCCATGTCACACAGGACAAAGCCTTAACAATCTCTCAAAATCTCAGTAACAAAAACACGCAAATATGTCGCTTTTGTTGGGATGTGTGTCTGACATGTGTGATGATTAGGATGTAATGCAATTGTGGTGTAGTACAATTGTTTTTTATCTATTCATCGGGTAAATCTGGAGTTTTGATCAGAAAACCATGGAGCTGCGTGGCGTGTTGCTGGACAGCCGGCGTGAGAATGGAAAACAGGACGGTGGACAGTGCGCATGCGTGGGGGGTGTTACCTGGTTCAGACTGACCTGGGGTCTCCTCAGCAGCGGGACACCTGGGATCACCTGGAATACAAAACACAGCCTACAGTGTCAGGATCTCTTTGTGTTTTAGCTTGCTCACCTAAACTTCCAAAATGAAAATTGCCTAAAAGATTCAGCAAGCGCACTGTTTGATATTGTGCCATTTTGACCTGGTCTTCGTGGCATTTTTGTTGAAACCGACTTGCATATTATAAGCATAATGTAACGGCTCGTGTGGCTCTCAGGTAATCTTACATTACATTACATTACAGGTTATTTACTTCATAATAGGTCACGGACCTGTTGCTTTTTCATTCACAGTCAGGGAAATGTTATGTACAATTATTGTTAGATCAAAATCTAGTGAAAACGCTCATGCTCAATGTCCAAATCATGACAGAAACACATAACGTTAAATGAGTTACCATTTTACTCTAAAAGAGAAATTTAAAAAGTGACGTAATGATAAATTATCGCACAGACTTCTGTCCCGTTTCTAACTGTACAATTAATACCTATTACAAAAGTCCACTTTAACACTGAAGTTATAATTAAATAAACTCTAATTAAACATTCTCCTCTGGGGGCGTTCACTTTAGGCGACCGTTAGAGGCGGTACCATCCCCTCCTGGATACACATGTAAATAATGTAAAGCAAACAGCACAATGTAGTATGTAGTTGAGTGCCATTTACTGTGAGAGTACACTATTATTATTATCATTATTAATTCAGTTACTTTTAAGGCCTTGACGCACAAGAAGCCTGCATTTCGGAGTAATTAACGCCGAATGTGCTGAAATGAGCGTCTCAGTATGTGTGCGTCCCTCGCCTGAGTAAAGGACGCGCTACAATGCCACAAAAACTAACATCAATTTTGTCTCTGTTGAAATATTTCAAAAACCATTTAAATCCTGCCTTTCCAAAATCCAAAAAATGTCTGATTCTTAATAATGCATTCTTATACCTGCTTGTTGGATATGTACTGAAGCAATTCAAGTTTACTACCTTAAGGGTCCAACAGCAGCCACTAAACCGTGCGCATTCAAAGACAAATTCCCTTTCCACGACCCCCGCTATCCCACAGTTTACTCCGATACGGAATCGACCACAGATCTTACCCGCCACAAACAGCAGCAGGGATTCCAAGGCCATGGGTAAGCCCTCGCACTCCATGGACACCATTTCCACAAACCGGCGGCACGTTGCGCGTCCCGAGTTTCTGAAGTGATCCACAAGCAGGGAGACGCGCTCTCTCAGGTCCGCCACGCCGACGAGCCGCCGCGAAGTCTCCGCTCCTGCGAGGCGGTACATGGCCTGCAGTCTGTCAGGCTGGCTGTGCAGGATCTCAATCAGCGCCGAGCGATATTCATCCAGCACGGCGAAGACATCCGCCTCCATGTCTACCCTCTCCATCTGAAGGCGTCGCCTGAAATGTTCCACATATTAGATGATAAGTAGTTTATGGTCGACATTGTGAGTGCCTGCTTTTCCTGTTATTTGGTCATGCGATTTAGCATCAGCACTGTGTAACCTGCCTCGTTACTTGCATTTTTTAAGATATGAGTCCGTTTAATTCTGCGAACACTGCACAGAGTAACAGCACCTTTTACTTATAATAGTTTTAAAACACAGTTATAAAATTTATTCACA